>NW_015537952.1:56620-57963 GCF_001515605.1 Sinocyclocheilus anshuiensis
GCCCCCCCCCCCCATTCATTCTCAATTACCCCCCACCAAACTCACCGCACGCTTTAGGGGGTCTGTTAAAACCTGTACAGTCTATGGTTAAAACTCAATGGGCTCAGGGGAGGCGAGAGAGACACGGACTCCCGCTGTAACTTTACCTGCTGGTGTCACTGTGGCACAATGTTTCTTTTGAAAAACGAGTTATTACACTTTTTCATTTTATATTTTAGTAATATTGACGTTGTTTTATTTTTCTACTACGATTTTTTTTCTCATCCAATATTGTGTGGAGACACTGCCTCCCTTGCCTCCTCGGAGGAAACGCCCCTGACACACGTTAGAGCTTCTAAACCTTACTATAGTCTATTTCTGGGATTTAAATTCGTGATAGCCTATGTTTGTGTTGAAAATGCTGCTTAATTAAGTTTGAATGAAAAAGACATGCAGCTGTTTATCTTCAAAATATTTTTTTATGTTGATGTTGTCATTTAAAATAGCAGTAACAGTAAAGTGATCATAACTCGTTACATCTTTATGATAATAATAGACTAATAATAATAGCAAATGCAAACAAACTAACAAAGCCTTGTTACAGCATTTGGAAGTATCTTTCAGATTCCATTTGTTTTTCTCCAAATGTTGTACAAAACACTAGATGGCGGCAAAACTCTGTAGCAAAATTTCGAATCGACTGGAAAATAATCTTTACTTGCTATCCTTACTGGGCTGGTGGAAAATGTAGGTAGCCCACTGCTTACAGTTTTTCTGAATTGCTAAAACACATTTCTTGAAACCATCACTCATTTTCTCAAAACCTTAAACACAAATCCAAATACTCAAACTAAATTCACGAAACTTCACCTGTGCACTCTGGCTCATATTTTGTACAGTTGGTTTGATTACATCATTAGAAACAAGTGTGAACAATTTTGAATTGTTGTGTGTAAACGATGACAACTGTGCTTTAGTTGTGTTTAACTTTTGCAAATGCATCGCAGTGTTGCAAAACCATTTCACTTATTGCACTCAAAATCAAACAGTGCTCTCAGATCACACACACAAGAGTCAATAAAGAAAACACTACAGAGCATTCATTAGACACTACAGAGAAAAATGGAGAACACAGCATCCAGAACATTACAGAAAAAAAAGTATATTGTATTGAATAAATTTTGCAATTCTGTAAAAAAGTATAGTAATTGCAATTAAGGTGAATATTTTGTATAGGCCTACTGTATGTACTGCAAAAATAGTATTGTGCTGAATATTGAATAGTACTGAATGTTTGCATATATTCAGCACTTGGATACTGCAAAAATACTGCAGTCCAACTGCAAAGGCCAAAAAGGTCAAAT
>NW_015537952.1:58007-65359 GCF_001515605.1 Sinocyclocheilus anshuiensis
AGCACCATGTCTTTGTGCTTGAGTCCGGCCTGAGGACTTTGTCCACATCACAAGTAATGTTGTCTTTTTTGCTAGACAAAGAGAAAAAACTCTCTGGTCTGACAGATCCAGCCTTCGTAACATTCTCTAAACCTTACTCTTTCTCTCCTCATCCTCTTCCTCCTCATCCTCCACTTCTTACATGCGCTTCCTCCTCTCCTTCTCAGTGAGAATTTGGTTCAGAGATTGGGGTTTAGTGTTTTAGCAATTCAGAACAACTGTAAGACACTAATACAGGGTGTGAATGTGCAAACGTGCAAGTACTGTGTGTAATGTACATGCATATGATATTCACAAAATAATAGACTACAGTGTACAATATAGGCCTACACATTATCATTCAACAGAAATGAAGCTGTACAATTGTACATCATGATATGCAATACAGGCTTTGTGTGTGTGTGTGTGTGTTGTTGTTGTTGTTGTTACGTTCCCGTTCCCCAGTCTAGGGTTGGGAGTGGGAGTAACAGGTTAACTAAAACTCATAAGGAAGAAATAAATAAAACGTGGAGGAATCACTCCAATCCTCTGCCCCAGAACTGCAGCAACCACTTAGTTTGGCAAACTTAAACAATTTATTTAGAACAACAAGTAGAAGGATGTAGCTTGCGCCAACAGTCCTACACAGAAGCAGCTCCGGGCTGATGACATATGAGTTCAGCGTTGTGCATGCGCCGGTGAGTCTCGTGAAAACCAACATTTATTAACAGGAGCAAATGAAGCAAAGTTTCCTTACTTTAGCAAAGGAAAACCAGAAGATCAAAGACAATTTTTAATATAACTCTCTGGCTGTATTTGTCTGAAAGAAGAAAGTCATATACACCTAGGATGACTTGAGGGTGAGTAATTTGTGGGCTAATTTTCATTTTTGGGTGAACTAACCCTTTAAGGGTGGACACTCAGGCTTAGGCTTTGAGAGCAGGTTGGAAGAGCCAAACCTGTTAATTCGAAGGGGATGTCTATATGTGTCAGTTTGACCATAATTTGTAGCGTTCATACTGAATTCTCTAATTGCGACATTGCTGAGATCTCATTACTGTCTAGGAGGAGAGACAATTATATATCATCCCATAGTGGCCTGAAAATAATTTCTTCTGGCATCCAATGGTGAAGGCTCAGTCAGCGATTTTTACATATTCAGGATTTAGATCTGCAAACCCATAAATATCCCAATAAATGAATTCCAAAGCATCGGCCCAAATGCAGAATGGGATTGCTGGTATGGAAGCTTTGTATGCAGAGAGCGAGTTCTCCTTATTAAATGACGAATCACCTCTGATTTCTTATAGTTGTGCACTTAGAGGTATCTTAAAAAAGATCGATTTGATGTAAATGTTCTGTACCTGGGTTCTTGTTTGTGCTGATGAAAAGCATTATTGGATTTTGCACAAAGGTTTTCTTTTTTTTTTTAGAGAAGATCTAAGAGTGGCCGTTAATGAGAACTAGAGCCTGACTCAGTACTTGTGGATAACAAATGGACTGAACTCTGCCTGTGTGTACAAGTAAAAGTGTGCGTGATGGGGTTCATATGTATTTTCTCCACTTGGAGAGCCAGTTTGCAGAACCTCTGCATAATTCAGCAGGAGGATCTTGTTATACAATCCTGTCGTAATAAGAAGATCCTGTTAAAAAAATCAGTCATAGCCACAGTGAAATATTGATGACCTAAATGCTTTTAAATGCAAACCTTCAAAATCATTTTCCTGGTATCAAACTCTCAAGCTCCCCATGTGGGCACACAGCCCTCAGTGATCATGAACAGAGAATACCGTATGAGTTTGATGGCTGTTAATTGGTCATTGTATGTGGAAAGGCAGGCATTGGATTGAAAACTATTGCATTTAGCCACATTAGTAACCCCACACCATTTATATTATGAATATGAATGATGCTTCAGAAAATGTAGTTTGTTGAAGAGATGTGTACCATTACTTTTCTGTGCATTCAGAGAATGTAGACTAAGCCATATGTAGCAACCAGAATATCATTGGCTTTGTTAATGTGCAGGGTCATCCTGTTTTCGTCAAACTACTATACACGCTAGCCAGATCTGATTTTTTTTTTTTTTTCTGGTCAGAATGGTTTTGCTAGAATGTCCACATTGATTGCCAGCATGTGCAGGTTCACCATCAGACTGGTGATAGATGATTGATGCACTTGCATTGTTCTTCAAATCTTACAACTACATTAAAATAATTA
Organism: Sinocyclocheilus anshuiensis; assembly: GCF_001515605.1. Taxonomy (NCBI): domain Eukaryota; kingdom Metazoa; phylum Chordata; class Actinopteri; order Cypriniformes; family Cyprinidae; genus Sinocyclocheilus; species Sinocyclocheilus anshuiensis. The sequence continues at coordinate 60,246 of NW_015537952.1, forward strand.
TAACTGCAGATAACATAATATTAATGAAAAAGGCCACTTAACGATAGTACACTTTCATGACTATAGTCAAAGACTTTAAATACACTTATATTTGTTATTAATGGGAGAAAGTGCAACATGCAATATGGCAGAATAGCCCCGCCTTCTAAATAAAAGAGACAATCACTAAATAGTAAATCACATCACTGCAGCTGCAGCTATAGAAACAGACAGTGTCCTGAGACGCAGTGTCGGCGCTACAGGGGGGTCCGGCCCGGCCACCTAGGTCACTGAGCACACCAGGCCCCCTCTAGAAAATGCAAATGCCCAGTTTGCTTGGGCTGGCGCCAACTCTGCTGAGATGCGTGCTTTGACTAAGACTTTGCTAGTGCACTTTGTAATAGTGTCAAATTAAACATTTTACTTTAAAGTACATTTTAAATCATTATGTTTTAATAATTTTTATCATGCTTAAGTAGAAGCAAGCTTATTTTAATGTGTTGACTAACATACTAAAGCACATGTAAAATGTTAAATGTAGTGTGATATTACATTTAAAGTTCATATTTTTACATTTTACATACATACATTTTAAATGTACTAAATCATTACACATGTGTAAATGCAAATATATTTAAATACATAACATACAAGTTTCAATAGAGATTACATTATTTTAGTTTACCATAAATGCTTGTCATTACATTTGGCAGAATATTTTAACCGTATTTCAAAGACAATAATAATTATAAAATTATATGTACAGATGTACTTAAGTGGGTCAAAATAAGACAACTGAATTTAATATTTATAATACTTAATTTAATATAAATATAACAATTTTCATTTGATTTTAAATAACATTAGGTGTTTGACATTACATTTAGTTTGTACTTAAGTATTCTATTTCCGTAATAAGTATTCATAAAAAAGTATATAAAGTCTACTTCTTTTCAACAAGGGTATCTAATTCTAAACATATTTTAAAGGGTGGCATATTCAATGTTTAATGCTGTCACTTCAGGTACAACAGTTGAAAGTTTTCCTCTGGACTTTTGACAAGTACAGTTGACTAACTAACTTCAGATTGTTTGCTTAGAGACACATTTGACACACTCTGTGTTTTTTTACACCCTATACTTGCCCGTCAATACACAAATGCAGTACCTGTTTTTAAGCATAAACGGTGTTGTTCTTTTTGTTGCAACACCTGTATTAATAACCTGACACATAATGAATGATGAAAATAACACATCAAATCTGATGGAAACAGTCATTCAGCATAAATTTCAGTTGGCTATGGCAAAAAAACACATTTTGTTTTCTGCCTGTGTGAACATATAGTGGCCATAGAAGCTTGAGGGTTGACTATTTTTGACCTGGGCCTGTAAACAACCACCTAACAACCAACAGCACAAACAATGCATTAAGCAATCACCCACAATACCCTAGTAACTGCACAGAACACCTAGCATATGATGATGCAATGCTATCACCTATTCATTTATTCATTTACAGATTGTTTCAAAGCAGTTTCACATAATTACAATTCTCAGTTATAAATCTTAACTATTTCTGTTAGCTTTTAAATAATATGGTTTTAACCCAGTTTCTATCTGATTATAATACAGTTCATTCACATTCATGAGCCTGTGAGTCAGTTCAACAAGCTGTGAATGGTCATGTGTTACTGGGGCATTATGTAGATGCCCCTTTACAATGCGAATTAATAGCTGACTTGTATTGTCATTGTCTCACTGATGAATAAAGTCTTAGATTGTGAGTAAGTGTAAAAACATTGCCTCTCGTCCTTCAGAGGGCTGGTGTGCTGCCTGTAACTGTAGACTTAACAACAATGGTCCATTTAGCCTCATAGTTGACATCTGAGAAGGTCCAAGACCTCTTCTGCTAACCAGCCAGAGCACAGGTGGTTAGACAACACCAAAGAACTGGATAGAGAGCCAATGAAGGGAAAAACAATTTCAGAGCAAAATTTCAGGTGTTTAGCATACCACACAGCTCTATGATCTTATGCAGTATTTCATTAAACTGGAAATTATTTGAGCACTTGGCATTTTTACTTGGTAAAAATGCTGCCCAGCACACCCGACATTCAAAACAAGGTAAGATGAACCTTTGCTTCTCAGGTTTACAGTGTCTGTCGACAGAGTAGCATCCATTGTTAGTGTTACTTAGAATGTATTAACGTTTAACAATTTTCTCTTTCCAATTTATGAACACATAATTAATGGCAACAAATCCAAAAAGAAGCAAATTACATTGAAGGCATAAAGCTTCTCAAAAAAGAAAATTGCCCATTTAGTAAGGTTGTCATGTTTGTTTGTTTATTTAGTTATTAATAGTATTGAGTGAAATATATTCTTTTTGGGGGGACTGTTTAAAAAGCAGCAATAAAATTCAATGGAAAAATGAAGTGCATGCATAAAATGAATCCTCTAGTGTTCACCTGCAAGTAGCACAGAACTCATTTAGATTTTTTTTAGGTAGTTTTAATAATTGTTTTAACTTGTCTTCCATTGTGGTACTTCATGATCAAAAAATTCCAGAGACTTTACATCCAGAATTCACAAGCTCTCAAAAAATGTTGAATGATTCTGATTATGTTGTATTTGCGAAAAAATCACTTGAACATAGTAACGCGCCACTCTGTTTTGGCATGAGCTGTCATGTTCATTTGCAGATTGATGCTCTCTGCTCATCTGGAAAATTTTCCTCCGCTAAGGTTATCCTTTTATTTGTCTTGTGTGCTGCGTTGCTATGTGACGGCTGGCGTTCAGGCTTTATCATTCATTTCCAGTTGTTTTGGCAGTCATGGTTGAGGAAACACTGATCTGTCATTCCCACACTAAATGATCACTCCCATTAGCTACACTGGTCAGTTGCTATGTATGCTTCTGCTTGCCCAGGCTTGTTAGCCCCTGTTTGCTGTGGCATTTGACTCTACACTGGACTATAAATCTTTCCCCTTTTCCCCTACTGTCATCTAGATGGCTTCACTTAATTTCAGAGTCTGTTACCAGTGTCAGACATGCTTCTTTGGCAGTCATTTATCTCACAGTTTTGGACAAAGCAACAGCACATTTTAGAGGAACAGACCTCTTGTCAGAAGAGGTCAAAGGAGTGAAGGGGTTATTATATCTATGTGTTGAGCATTTTCCTCATTCCTCACAAAAGCAGTCTCAGCATACTGAAGTCTCTCCTCCATTGACATCTATTTGAAAAAAATCCTCTTGTCTCATTCCCAGTCTACTGCTGTGTTACACTGTGTTTTTATTTATTATTATTTTGTAAAAAATTTTTTGCTAACCTCGGAGGCTCGCCTTATAGGGGCTCTGCCTGTAGTGTTTCACTGTTGATGCCATGGACTCCAAAATATGACGATACCGTTGTGAGGGACTACCTTTCTGAAATATAAGAGGCAGCTGTATATAAAAACCTGGGCCCGTACAAAACCGACAAAACCTTTTATCTTACCACTAAGAGTTCTCCTAAATAGCAGTAAAAGTTTTTAGCTAAGAGTTTTCTCTTAAAACCTATTCACAAAGCTGCTGAGACAAACTTTTACTAAGGAATAGAGAGACGTCTTAAGCTAAGAGTAAGGGCGGGGTTGACCTGGTTGCTATGGATGATGTCCGCATACTTACACTCTAAAAAATGCTGGGTTAAATACAACCCAGTGCTGGGTAAAATAGGGACAAACCCAGTAATTGGGCTGTTTTGACCCAGCGGTTGGGTTAAATGTTTAACCCAACCTTCTGGGTAATAACCCAACCACTGGGTCAAAACAGCCCAATTGCTGGGTTTGTCTGTATTTTACCCAGCACTGGGTTGTATTTAACCCAGCATTTTTTAGAGTGTACAAAGTGTGCAAACAGTGATTGGCTGATAGGGGTCTCTGTCAGAGATTTATTCATAGAAATATTGTAGAGTGCAATATTATGTTGCCATATTCAAATAAAGGTTTAAAAATGCAGGCTAAGTGTCACTAATTAAACAAGTATATGTTCAGCTAATTGTCAGCCTCTTACATGTGTGCTTCTCGTAAACAATTAGTGAATATGCATATGAACAGCCTTTTAATTAACAGAGTAGAATAATAATGGCTGATAGTAAGACATGAAAATGTAAAAGAAAACCAAACTGGATGCAAGAACAGCTGTTACTTCTTGCCCAACTTGTTAATGAAAACAAGGATATAATCAAAGGAAAATTTGGAGTTGGGATAACCTCCAAAACCAAAAAAATAAAAAAATAATGCGTGCATGCATGGGAAAACATATGTGTGCCAATAAATGCAGTGTGTTTCTAAAATATTTATGTTTCAAGGCAGATTGCTGGCAACAGCCATTTTAGCCCGGCTGAAAAAAGCTATAGAAACCATCACAGAATCTGAATGGTTTTACTGGTTATAATGGGAATTGTACTGGTTTTAATGGTAACTGTAATGGTGCCTGTTGGTCTCTACTGGTAATTGGTCGCCTTCTATTGTTGGCTTGTTAAAACCACTAATAGAACATGTCCCAAAACAAAACATTTTTTTAAATTAGTTTAATGGTTAAAAGTTGATAGTTTGTAATGTTTGTAATGGTATTTGTAGTGTAAACCATTAGAATTTCTGTGATGGTTTCTATTGTTTTCTTCAGCAGGGAGGATAGGCCTAGTTTGTGGTTTGGTCTTAGTGACTTAGGAGTCCTCTTCACTACTCCTAACGTTCCACAGATTTAGGAGCTAGTTTTAGCGCTAAAATACTTTGTGAAATACTCTTAGAGCAAAAATGTAAGTCCTAAATTTAGGATTGACATGCCACATTATTTTTAAGATTTTCTCCTAAATCGGCAAAGTTATGAGCTACTTTTAGCCTTAAGATGTTTTGTGAATATGGGCCCTGGTTTATACAGTGAAAACAAAAATATTATTAATATGTGTAAATATTATAAAGACAATATTTTGTTACCATTGACAGAAAAGTAAAAAGTAAAACTATGGCTGTCAGTAGAATAAAATAATTGTGTTTAATCGTATGATTTATAACAAGTCTTTAAAAATCACCAATAATGTTACATTATGTAAATGATAACTTTTTTAATGTATTTTATTTAATATGATCATATATA
>NW_015537952.1:65406-108636 GCF_001515605.1 Sinocyclocheilus anshuiensis
CGTCTCTAAACTGTAGATGGCCCTCTATCACTGGCCATTATAACTAAAATACCGTAACACTGTAAGACCTCCAGTTGTATGAAATGCAAAGACTGCAAAAACTGATGTGTTTTCACATATGAGAATGCTGACGTAGGCATGATGGATGTTGCATGCTGCATCTGTCCATTAATTTGCATGTAATTATGGCCGTATTATGCTGACATATTGCATAATAAGCAACAGCTGCCCATGCTTAATCTATGGATTTCATATCTATGGCTTCAAGACCTGAAATGCTGATTGTGACATCTAAAATGTAGTGTCAGGGGCTTGGAATTGGTATTCAAAGCAAGCTCACCACTGTCGGGATAAAATGCATGAAAAATTCAGTGCTAAACTGAGCTCTTACCTGCCACCTACAGCTGAAGTGTTGTGGTAGATGAGAACAGCATGGGGACAGCAAGATGTCAGGGAGATTAAATGGGCTGATTCCTGGTATCTCTTTCCTAGTAGTTATTTATCTGTCTCCTGGGCTCCTATCTCACCTGCAGTCTCTCACACAATGTTGTAAATGAACAACTTTGTGAAGCCAATAGGAAACCTATATGATCAATGGAGTGAAAAGACATAAGAGGTGTTTTACTTAGACTTTACTTTGATCTGAATTAGTGATATCCAAGGATATAACCAAATATTCAACTTTTGTTCAACTACTCTTCAGGGCTGTGCAATACTGACAAAAAATGATATCTCAATATTTTCTGGGATTTTGTTTGATAACCATAATTAGACAATGATTTGCTAAGTGTGTTTATGTGCTGGTCAGCTGACTCTTGAAGCTTTTCATATTCTTCATATTCTGTGTGGTGGATTGTTCAGTGACAAAAATTAATTTTAATATTTGCACCCTTAAATTGATTTCCAGGGGCATTTTTACTAGGGCTACGTCAATATGCTTATCTCCCGAATCAGTACTATCATTTGGGTGCCGAATCGATATGTATTAGGATTTTTAAGAATCACGACATCTACATCTAAAAGTAGTGTGATTCAATATTACAGTGTATTGCAATTTTTGTTAACTTTTTTAACACTAGACCATGGGGAAGAGTTTAATCATACAGGCTATATGATTAACAGGGGTCTCCAACCCTTCTTCTGGAGAGCTACCTTTCTGCAGAATTCAGCTCCAACCCCAATCAAATACAACTAAACCTGCTAATTAACAAGGTGTTCAGGGTTACTTGATAATTACAGGCAGGTGTAATGGAACAGGGTTGAAACTTAAATATGCAGGATGGTTTTGCCTCATTAAACTCCTAATTTGGAGTAAAAGGTAGTTATTGAGTTTAAGTAGAATTAAGGTATCTAAAATATGGTCATGCAGAATAAGCCATTAATTTGTGCTTTATAAGTAGACCCCATATCAACACTATATAGAGAAAAAAATGTGCCAGAAGTGTTTTGAAGATATCCCTGAATATTTATTTAACCATAGCAAAGGTACATTTCTGGCTGAAGTAAATTTTTCATCTCAGTTTTTAGTGTTTATTTAAATGACACAAATCTGCTATTTATCTCCAATCTGTTATTAAGTAGTTTAGATAGTTTTTTAATGCTTCATTAAATAGCAGAAGACACTAACCAGTTTTAAATTCCAGTTGTGCAGATGGGGAACGTTGTAACACTGTGTTACAATGTGCCCCGCTATTATTAAAATTATGCTATTCTATGACATTAGCGATGTAATTTACACTAATTGCTTTCATGAATTTTAATGAGAAACCACGTGAATCATATAGTCATGTTACAACGTGCCCCTCAGATGTTACAGTGTGCCCCACTTATTGGACATATTGTCACATTTCACTTCAATTCTTTCGGGGTAAATAAAGAAAAAAGTATACATTGTAATTACAGCGAATACTACAGCGATCTGTAATGCCACATTAAAGAGTGTCAAAACTGTTCATGGTTTGAATTTTGTTATACAATTGACAGAATATGAATGGTGAGACATTATTTCATAAAAAAAAGCACAAAGCTTATTGTGATTATTGGATACAGGCCCACACCAAATAATGTTTAGTGATGTTTTGTTCAAGCATCAACTGGCAACAGCATAGACTAAAAGATCTTCATCAACAGGAAATTTATATTGTTAATAATCCAGGACTAGTGTCCATGCTGACATGCTTACCTGTTGTAGCCTATCTAGATTATATGTGCATGAAATAGACACTGACACAGCCATTTATTTATTAAAAAAAAAATTGTTTTAAGGTCTAAAATAAAGCAATTTAAAATAAATGATCTATTCTGGAATTTTAAAAAAAATCTATTTCAAAATTGTAAAAAAATAAAATAAAATATGAGTGGTTAAGTGAATAAATTATGTCAATCAATGTCAGTGTCTTAATGAGTGAGTCATTCAATCATTAATTCAATTAATTAATTCATTTGTTCAAACAGCTGCTTCATTCAGGAATGTCTTTATAGTTGACTATTTCAAAAACCTATTCTTTCAATAGAAAGCTGTGTGTTTCTTGCAGACATTTAATGGTTCTGCTGTGGTGTGATAGGAATGGGATGTTGAGTTATTATTATTTCATTTTTTTTTGTAAATAAAAAATTATACAATTAAAATCTATATTATATCAGAACAGAAAGAATGCCCTTGGAATGAAGATTGTTTCAGAAAGACCAAAATACCAACATCTTTTTTGAGCATCTGTATCAGGCCCACAAAATGGTTTTTAGTTTATTGGCTCTTTTTTTTTTTTTTTTTTTTTTATGGGTTTTACTTACCCCCGGGGAACGTTGTAACACTGTGTTACAATGTGCCCCGCTATTATTAAAATTATGCTATTCTATGACATTAGCGATGTAATTTACACTAATTGCTTTCATGAATTTTAATGAGAAACCACGTGAAACAGCTGAATAAAGCTGAGTCAATGTTCCGAAATGATTATTTCAAGAAATGTAAAGCATTTTGGCTTGTCTGTTTGTCTCGTGTTCATTGTCAAACTCCAAAATTAGTTTATTTTAATTCTTAAAAACACCATTATTTTATTTGAAAAGTTAATAATTTTATTTTATTGACAAAATATTTTAGCTTGTCTTATTTTTTCCTGTAAATATTTCTTGTCCTGGTCATATCTTTTATTTGGTACATTCCATATGGTAGAGATTGGTTTACTCTCTTTTAAAGCATTAGAGGCATACATCTTATATGTTTTTGTTTGTTAGTTTCTTTGTTTTCTTTTATGAGAAATATTGTGACTACTGTGTTACAGCTTAATCCTATAAAGCCAGACATATGAAATGTCACATAAAAAATAACTATACACACACACACACACACACACACACACACACACACACACACACACACACACACACACACAATTATTATTTCATTTTTTTTTGTAAATAAAAAATTATACAATTAAAATCTATATTATATCAGAACAGAAAGAATGCCCTTGGAATGAAGATTGTTTCAGAAAGACCAAAATACCAACATCTTTTTTGAGCATCTGTATCAGGCCCACAAAATGGTTTTTAGTTTATTGGCTCTTTTTTTTTTTTTTTTTTTTTACGGTGTTACCTAGCACCCCGGCAAAGCGACTTTTACTGTCTCTCACTGCTTTGACGAGGGACCCGGTCTGCTCTGCCCATTTAAGGCTTTGTTCAGTCAGCTTTCTTTTATTCTGTACAAGGACCCTAAAACATTTCAGCTTTTACTGCCATGAGAAAAGTGGGGATAGTGACCGTCAGTTGGATAGATGATTAGAGTACTCCAGTCTGAACGATGATTTTCTCACTTGGAGACAATCTAATCAAAACTTTCCCTTTAGTTTTTTTTTTCTTTTACACTTGGATGTATTCTTTTTTTGGTTTTGCGAGTTAGGACTGATACTCATTGTCTGCTTGGATGAAGATAAAGCTACTTGATAGTCTGGCAGTCTTTAGATGTAAGATCTCATGGATAACATGCATGAAAAGAAGTCTGGAAGACGTAAGCCTGCAGTGCAGTCGTCGATAATCTCAAACAGCCAGATCACTGCTTTTAAAGTATGTATGACTCCATGTTCTGATGATGCTTCATTTGCTTGCCTTTTCCTGTAGTGGTGTTTGTTTTTTTGTTTTTTTACTTTATGTACATATATACTGAGGTAACTGATGTTATATTATATTATTATTGCAATTATTAGGTGGTCCTTCAGTTATTTTCTGAATGACAAAAGAGATAAAGGGTATATTACAATAGTTTTAGAAAAGTCATACTGTATATGACTTTTCTAAAACTATTGTCATAGTTAATTTCTATAGTTAGCGCAGGCTTATCAAAGTCAGAAAATAAGAAACTTTTTTTTTCTCAAGTCCGTGGTCTTATATTTATTATAGAGCATGTGATGAATGTTTGAACTTTGAAGAGTCTGAAGAGGTTTCATTTTTTCAAGATTTCAAGAAGTTAAAAATACTCCTGCAGTATGTGTCCTGCTACACCTATCCTTTTATTAATAGACCATGTATAAAAGCTTGTCAAAACAAAATAACCAAATGCTGATGCTAAAGTGGGCACATCTTCTTATCACACAGCAAAAGCTGAAGGAAGAGCGTGAGGCCAAGAGAGCACAGCTGGACAGCAGACATGACTATGTTCTCAGCATTGTGTCCTCTTGCGTGGGTCTGGAGAAAGCTGAAGTGGAAGATGCGATACTGGAGGGCACACAGGTTAACAATATTCCACAGACACACTTCTTAATTTGGTTTTGAAGAGCATTCTCCACATTTTCTAGTCAGGAAGTCATTGATTATTAGCATTCCCTAGGATATTTTATACAATGTTATTTAACAGTATTATGTTTGATCTTTCAGATTGAGCGGATAGAGCAGTTCTTTGCTGCCAATGGCCTCCCTCACCTCATTTTATACTACCAGGACACAGAGCCTGTAGATATCGGTTAGTAAAGCCTGTGAAAATAATCATTAGTAAAAAAATCTAAGTAATCATTAAAAATACTGTAATTCTTTCTTCTTTTTTAGTTTGTTTGTAATTCTGAATATTCTCAATGATGATTCTCATTAAATTCTCACAAATGTTACACTGCATCCAAATAAGACATGCGATAAGATCAATTTGTCTTTGTGTCTTTGTTTGGTAGCTGTATCCTCCTCAGTGATTCGCAGTAAGAAAGCCAAGGTCTTTGTGACGGAAGGCACAGATGTGGCCCTCACTGGCATTTGTGTATTTTTCACCCGGGCAAACACCTCCAAGCCTATCACATCAGAGAATATCCACAGGGTAAATGGAATAAAGAGAAATGTGTGAAAAGCTGCCCCTAAGACCCATAACGTGATAAACACCAGGTACACACACACACACACACATTTCTATTTTATTTTATTTGACTGTTATTTCATATGTCAGGTTTCATAAATCACTCAGTTTTAAACTCAATATTATTCAGCTGATCAAGCAAAAATAATGTAATTGAATTTGAATAATGCAATTGTTGCTGATATTTTTGTGCCCAAAAAGTAAGATGAAATTTTGATAGCTTGTAATATAGATCGATGAGATCTTTATAACAGTATAGCAGGCTGCATACATAAAATGCATGTAAATATCAGTTGTCACTGTATTTCCCAGTACTATGCTTATGATCAAATCTATAGTTATTTTAGTTAGTTTATAAAAATATACTAAACTATACTAAAAGTAATTTTACTTGCTTCAAAATATGAAGAAATAACAGGTTCACAAAAAATGGCAAACCCTAATAGAAAATGAATTATACATTATTTGTTTGTTGGTTGGTTGGTTTATTATTATTTTATTTTATTTTATTTTATTTGAGCACTTTTAATGACAATTTGTTGTGTGTGATATTTTGATTCAGTTAGAGCCGTATATGTCATCAAAACAACAACAAAAGTCTCTTGTGTATATGTTCATCCTCACCCCTCTGTTTGCTCTCATAGGATGTGAACTTTAACATGTTGGACACCATGGGTGTTGGTCTGCTGAAGAGCGTGGAGCAGCTGCTGTCAGAGATCTTCATCCCCACTCTGAGGAAGATGAACCACGGCTGGGCAGAGCTAGCAAGCCCGCAGGCTCAGGCTGTCAAGCAAGACTTTATTAGCTCTCTGGACAGCTTTGTCTCTGTGTTAGCCGGGGCACAGGAGAGCCTGCAGGAAAAGGTCTCACAAATACAAAAGGACAAAGAAAGAGGCACACTTTTACAATAACATAAACACACTCAAGGATGCACACACTCACACACTCCATTTTAGTACTATACTGATCCATAGCCTCTCAAAAATGAAAAAAAAAAAAAAATGAATTGCCTAGCTGTCTTCAAGCCCACCTCATCTCCAGCTCTGAAGGCAGCGTTCCGCGTCTTCAGGAGTCCGTAGACCTCCCCTGTTAGCCACGGCTTCTGGTTGGCCCGGACAGTGATGGTCTTTGTGACTGTTACATCATCAATACACTTGGTGATGTAGGCAGTGACAGTCTCTGAGTACTCCTGGAGGTCTGTGGTGTTATTGTATGTTGCAGCCTGCTTAAACATATTCCAGTCAGTGGTGTTAAAACAGTCTCGAAGAGCCTCTGACGACCCTTCCGGCCACACTTGTATCTGTTTGTGAACTGGTTTGGTGACTTATATATATATAATTCAATTACCTAATATCAGACATTATATTAGGTAACATGAGATTTGTGCGTAGTTATAGTTACTTAGCTATAACTTAACAGTTACTAGCTTTCACTTTCAGTGTCATGACCTTATGAAGCAGATAAACTCATTGCAAGGTTACCAGAAATGGCAGATATTATAAATTGGTCCTACCTCAAAATGGGTGATTTAGACAACTTCACATTTTAAATAATAAAATTTATTTTTTTTTCTACTAAAAAGCGCTCTAACAAAAACACAAGTCTTACATTAAAGTGGTTACTCCTTTTGCAACGTATAGTTGATTTATTCATTTATTTGTTTGTAATAATAAACCTTGATTATTGTATGTTAATTTGTATTTAGCCCAGATCATCAATTTAACATCCATCATGCAAAATATTTCTAGCCCAAAGAAAGATCTGTGAAAATTGTTTGATATTTCAGGTAAACCTCAAAGAATGTGAAACGTTTGACTTGAAAACATTGAAAGGTCCTTCAGATTACACAGCTGTGGCCAATAGCGCAGAAGCTCTGGAGAAGATCGAAGCCTGCATGAAAACTTGGGTCAAACAGATCGAACAGGTTTCAAATCTGTTACTTTGAAAATGCATTTTAATTTGTGGTATAGAATCTATTATATGAGAGGGTTTGCTTGCAAATAACGTTAGATCTTCCTCAAAATTGTAACTTTTTTGTCATGTCTTTTATATGTTGTATTCACTTTTTAACCACCCTGTCATGTGATCTGAAGGTCCTTGCAGAGAGTGACCAGTTAAGGAAAGAAGCAGATGACCTGGGCCCCCGTGCAGAGCTTGACCACTGGAAGAAACGCATGTCCCGTTTCAACTACCTGCTGGACCAGTTGAAGAGCCCTGAGGTCAAAGCTGTGTTGGGGGTTCTTATTATAGCCAAGTCCAAACTGATTAAGGTTAGTTGATGATTTATATTTATATATCATTATTAGTTGTTGGGTGAAAGAGACAATAGCTGGGGACAATTTGTCTTGTAAGGTAAATTTGTTTTATAATTGAGTTTTCATGAATGTTCTTTCCTTTTTCACAATGACGTTTTCATTTTCATTTCAGTAATGCCATTGCTTGAGCTGTTTTTGCCAGTCAGTTTGAGGTCTAATTTGAGGTCTAAATTATTTGCCACCGCAGGTTTGGCGAGAACTAGACATCAGAATCACTGATGCGGCAAATGAGGCCAAAGACAATGTGAAGTACCTGTACACCCTTGAGAAGTTCTGTGACCCGCTGTACAACAGCAACCCTGTAAGGCTTATTCTGCAGTTTCTAAATTTGTGCCATACAAAAATAGGAAATAAAATCATACTGCTCAGCATCTTGTGTAGATACTATAGGAAATTATTTATATATATATATATACCACTGAAAGAAACGCATATTTGTGAGTTCGTATTTAATTATGTACATAATGCCTGTAGCAGTGTGTTATAACTAGTTTATAAAGTTTGTTATACAGAGTTTAATACACCCTGTGATAATACTGTGTTCATGGTGCATCTTTATAGGTGTCAATGGTAGAAGCTATTCCTGGGCTTATAAATGCAATACGTATGATCCATAGCATCTCACGTTACTACAACACCTCAGAGAAGATCACTTCCCTTTTTGTCAAGGTAAGAGTGAGGTGACTCCCAAGATAGCTAAATTTAATTTCACAGGCTTAATACTTTAAACTGGAAATATTGTCTTTCTCCTTAGGTTACGAATCAAATGATTACTGCCTGTAAGGCCTATATTACAAATAGTGGCTCGGCAACCATATGGGATCAGCCGCAGGAAGTGGTATCCGAGAAGCTTAAAGCTGCCATTCGCTTGAATCAGGTACAATGTGACATTTAGCTGGAAGATGTGTATATATACTTATATATACTTATACTTGTATATATATATATATATATATATATATATAAGATATATGTAATACAGCTCTATGAGCACGTCTGCTGAACACTGCCTTTGAACACACCACTTAACCTTCATCCACAGCTTCCTTTTTCTCTACATTTGTCTATTCCATTTTGCCAAGACAGATTTTACTAAGCTTTAAGGCTCTGATGATAAGGCTCATCCCTTTTAGACAAAGATAAACACAAGAAGAACACATAACCAGTCAACATAAATATTATTTGTGCTAGCATGAAGTCTAGTGTGACTTTATTTAGTTCAACTTCAATGTCATGACCTTGTAAAGCCAATAAACGCTGTATCTTTATCTGCAAGATTCCCAGAAATGGACATTATACGTTGTGTATATGGACGTTATACCTGAAAATTGATAATTTAGACAATTCCACAGCTCAAATTATAACCTTTTTTTTCTATTAAATATATGATTTAAAATTACAAGCTTCACATTAATGTGGCTCCATTTTTACTTATTTATTTAGTGTTCATCTGCTATACACCGCATTTGAACAATATACTTAACCTTCATCCCTTTTAGGGAAAATACAAGAAGAACACAAATAAGTATTACACACAAATGTAGTTATTGATAATAAGTGGTGGAATAGTAATTAATGTTACATTTTATTTTAATATAATGAATATATTGATTGTTGCTTTAGGGGAAAAAAGTGTCTACCAGATGAATAAACTGTAAACACAAATTTTTGTGTCCAATAATTTAGGAATACCAGAAATATTTCCAAAAAACCAAGCAGAAGCTGGAGGAGAATCCCTCGGAGCGTCAGTTTGACTTTAGCGAGATGTACATCTTTGGCAAGTTTGACACGTTTCAGCGACGGCTGAACAAAATTCTAAACATGTTTAGCACCATTTCCACCTACAATGCCCTGCAGGACTCCAAAATTGAGGGACTGGAAACCATGGCAACCAGATTTCAGGTATCATGGTCATGATGTAGTAGTCAGGGTGGTCTATTTTTAGATTTGCCCAGAAGACAAAAGAACATACCCAGAAGATAATAGTGTAATTACTGGCATAGGTCAGTATAAGTTTCCTTCTTTAATGGCATATAAATGTTTAATTTGGATGAGGCATTTATTAGTGAACTAAAAGAATTGTATAAGCTGAAATTTAATGAGAGTTTGCCAAGCACCTCAGTTTGTGCAGTCATAACAAGAACCATATTATACACAGTTGGGGGTATAATTAGAGTTGATTAATATCATTGTAATGCACTGTTCATAATGGTAATGTGTAAGTCTCATAGGGTGAATACTGTTAAAGTGGGACACTTTTGGATAATTTGCTATTGCTGTAGATCTACAAATGGTTACATGTCATTCCATAATATTTTGGGATGAACTTAAAGGGATAGTCCACCCAAAAATGAACAATCTGTCATCATTTACTCAACCTCATGTCATTCCAAAGCTGTATGCATTTCCTTCTTCTGCTGAAGACAAAAGAAGATATTTTGAAGAATGTTGATGACCAAACACGATTGACTTCCACTGTAATTTTTGAATGGGAAGTCAATGGCAACCGAAACTGTTTAGTTACCAACATTCTTCAAAACACCTTTTTTTCACTAAAGAAAAAAAAAAAAAAAAAAAAAAGTAAAAACAGCAGATGACAGATTTTTCATGTTTGGATGCACTATCCCTTTGATGTCCAGGATTGGAAGAATATATGCATACTAATAAATATTAATTTATATGAATTTAATTTATATTAATATTGTCCTACTTTACCTGTATCCCCTTGCCTGTATACAACTGTACAATTTTGATGGAGGTTTGATTCAATATATAACAATTTTCTGGCTATAATTAGCATTCTTAACATGGACTAAGTGGTATTTGTTCTCTCTGCTGCCTACCGTGGACAGACTGCAGATATGTTGGGGAAATGGGAGGTAACTGTAAAGGAAAAACCTGTTTTTAACATAATGCATGTCTCATCATGGAGCGTTAAGCAGCATGGGAACTAAAGCCATATCTTTGACTTATAAGTAGTAACTGCCCTTTCACGCTGATCTGACATCAGTATTGTAGTTTATTTTAGAATGACAAAGGCTATGATTTAGGTTGGCAGGCCGGTCCTGGATTTGCATGAAAGGGCAAATATTACCTTTAGATTTAACCTAGTATTGTTGTACTGTGAGTCCATTAACATTCATTGCATCTCTTTATTCCAGTCACAAGCTTATTTATTCACTCTCATTTTTTGTGTCCATGGAAACAAAGTTCAGACCCAGAGGACTCTATGCTCCAGGAGGACTGAATAATTGAACAAATGCTGATAAAGATCTATTGCTAACTCCCGTTCTTTGTGAAAGTTGACAGTCTGTAGGAGTCAATTAATATTTTACAACAAACTGCTCCTCTGGCCATTTAAGGTGTTCTGGTACACACTGCTGAGTGCTGTTGTAGCAAACGACTGAATATTTACCTTTCCAACTGGAAATGCTTTTTCTACAAGATATTTTTTTTATCAAAAGCCTGTTACAGGAATACTTCACTAAGAAAATGAATGTTCTATAAGAATTTTCCTACTCTCATGTTATTCCAAGCCTGTAAGACTTTAATATTTTTGAGGAACACGTGGCTTCAGTAGACTTGAAAGTTAGCACACAAGTTGTATGGACTACTTTTATGGTCTTTTTTGTTCATTAGGAGCTTGGCACTGGTTACTATGATTGTTATATTGAAATAAGCAGTGTGAACATTTATTTTTGTGATCCATATAACAATTAATAAACAATCTTGAACAATATGAGGTTGAAAAAGCGATGACATAATAAATTATCTAAATTTTTAGGTGAACTATACCACATTTCGGCATATAATAAATAAAACTAAGATAGTTTAAAAAAAAAAATTTAATCAAACCACATCTCTGGCAACTACAAGTTTCTTTGTTTTTGGCAATTATATTGTCCTCTGAATGTCCAGGCCATTGTGTTGACCATGAAGAAACAACAGTACAGTTTCCTGGACCAAAGAAGGACAGACTTTGATCAGGACTATGATGAATTTTGTAAACAAACTAGTGAACTTCATGTAAGTATGTTTTCAGTTTTTATTTTTGTTTATTTTATTTATTTATTTATTTTTTGCTATAAAATGATTACTTTCCTTTAAATATTTATTTCTAGAACCAACTGAAAACTTTCATGGACAACACATTTGACAGAATTCAAAATACTGAGCGGGCTTTATATGTGCTCAAGAAATTTGAAAGGTAATATGTAATTATTATTTTTTTTAATAACAAAATAACAAGGGTGATATATATGTTTGGAGTTGGTAAGAAATGGGTAGCACTTTAGATTAGGGAGCACTATTTACTATTAATTACTTGCTTATTGCCATGCATATTACTAGCATATCGGCTGTTTATTAGTACTTTTAAAGCACATATGAATGCCTTATTTTGCATGACCATATTCTAGATCCCTTAACCCTACCCAATACCTAAACATAACTACTACAACAACTGCCTTATTAACTATCAATAAGCAGCAGATTAGGGGTTTATCGAGGGAAAACTCCAAGTTAATAGTGAATATGTGTTCCTTAATCTAAAGGGATACCAATAATTATAATGCTTCTGTTGCTGCATTTATTGTATAAAAAAATACAGTGATTCTGTGAAATTTTATTGCAATTTTGAAAAACAGATTTAATATATTTTAAAATGTATCTTTTTCCTGTTATTGCACAGCTGAATTTTCTGCAGTCATTACTCCAGTGTTCAGTGTCATATGATCCTTCACACATTCTAATATGCTGATTTGGTGCCCAAGAAACATTTATTATTACTATAACAGTTGGAGATGGTCGTGCTGCTTAATATTTTTGTGGAAACTATGTTTTTTAATGGTTTATTTTATTTATTTTCCTTGAATATTTAAAAGCAAAACAATTATTTGGAAGTTTTAAAAACTATTTATTTATTTATTTTCCACATTTTGCACTACACACATCCCCCGTCATTTTCATATTCACCAGGCTTGGCATCTCAGACTTGGGCATCAGTGAGAAGTACCAGAAAATTCTGCAAAACTTCGGAAGGGACATTGAGATGGTCTATCGAATTTACACCAAGCAGAAGACGGACCCCCCCATTGCTCCAGACCTCCCTCCGATCGCAGGGAGTATCTTGTGGGCTCGGCAGCTGTACAGCTGCATCCAGGAGCCCATGGATCTCTTCCAGGAGATGCCTGGGCTACTCAGCACTCCAGATGCCAAACCCATCATTCGAAATTACAACCGGGTAGCCAAGGTGCTGCTGGAGTTTGAGGTGCTTTATCATCAGAACTGGATGGCACAGGTCAGTTGTCTTATAGAGTCAAAATAAGGTACTGTTGACTGCTTGCTTTAGACACATTTGGCTCTTTGCTCATGTGCCACTTTCACTTGGTGATGTGTTTTAATTTTCTTACCCTGTAATTGTTGATTTATTTACTTTCCTCCCTTTTTAGATTATATACATGTTTTTTAAAATAAATATTGTATAGATTTTTATAGAAATCAATTCTGGTCTTGCAATAATTAAATGAATTAAATGCAATTTTATCTTTGTTTTAACTAAATAGCCAGTCATATTCATCTATTGTGTCTATAGACTGAAGCAGTCAAAGTGGGCCTGCAAGCCTCTTTGCTCGTCAAGAGTCCAGAAACTGGGGAGCTGTACGTGAACTTTGACCCCCAGATCCTGACCCAGATTCGAGAAACAGACAGTATGCTAGGAATGGGATTGGAGATTCCACCCTTTGCAGCCATCTTGCAGCAGAAAAAGGATGTTCTCAAAAAGAGCTACAATAAACTTCAGGTATATCAACTAAGGCATGCATCACTGTTACTACTGTTATTATTGCTGATGGTTATAGATATAGTTCAGTCATGACAACTCTCAGAGTAGTTTGGCATGGTGATGCATGTGACAGTGTTAATGTGTTTGGTCTAGGTGGAATAAATCTGCAGAGCAAGCACAGATAATTGCTACTGTCAGTATATCCACAGACATGCTGCTGTGACCATGTAAGGCATGCTGCTGCCGCTGTACATATAACATACATTAAATTACCTGTAGCAGATCTATATGGGTGGAGCCGGGGGAGGTGGAGGGTTTCTGAACCAAACTATGGTCACACTTTAGTTTGGGGACCAATTCTCACTTTTAAGCAACTATTAACTATGGCATTTGCCTCAATAAATTTTAATTTGCTGCTTATTAATAGCCAGTAAGGTAGTTGTTAAGTTTAGGTGTGGGTTATAAGGGATCTAAAATATTGTTATGCAGAATAAGGCATTAATATGTGCTTTATAAATACTATTAAACTGCCACTATGCTATGTAATATGCATGCTAATAAGCAACTAGATGGAGAGAATTGGCCCCTAAACTAAAGTGTTAACCAAACTATTAAAAGTTAAGTAGCAAGCTCATTGGCTGCAGAATCAGCAGAGGCCAGTCAACTTGTGCCATGCTGGATGATGTCATTGTTTATAGATTGCATTAAGAACCTATCAGCCTGTGCCATGACGAGTTTCATGACTGAACTAGATATTTCATCTTCTAAGTTTTTTTCATCATTTACTCATGTCATTCCAAACCTTGTTCAGACTTTTGTTCATTTTCATAACACAAATGAAGATATTTTTAATATTCTCTCGTCATTTTTGTCAATCCTCTGAGAGTTCACAATTTTCTTTGCTTGTGATCTGTTGCCTTGTTTGTTCCTTGCTTCAGTTGATGGTGAGAGAGAACTCCAGAGTGAGGTCTAAGATCCAGCCAGCCTTTGAACAACTGCTCATGCCACATGTGGCTAAAGTAGATGAGGCCATTCTGCCCGGTCTGACCTCCCTCAATTGGACCTCTCTAAACACTGAGAAATACCTTAATCGAATCACTACTGCACTTGGTGAGAGACTCCACTTTACAGCTGATTTCCATGACCACATTAGGAACATACAGTACAGTAAATGGCCACAAGTACAATATGTGGACACCCAATTATATACTTGTTGAACATTTAATGTCAAGGCCACTGGCATTAATAGGAAGCTGGTCCTCACAATGTCTTTAAAACAGCTTCTAATCTTCTTGGAATGCTTTGCACTTTATGTGGGAACATGCCTGCTAGGATCTGCTGCCATTCAGAAGCAAGCATTAGTGTGTACAAAGGAATGTCCACATACTTCCGGCATTGTTGTGTACATAAGATGTTTGTAAATGTGCCCAGTATGATTAGATATTTGAAATGAAAAGGTTCTTTCTCCTGGTTCACAGAGGACCTTGAACTTCTGCTGCAAAGAGTGAATGATCTGGTGGAGTTTAGAATCGACGCGGTTCTGCAGGAAATGAGCTTGACTACGTTGTGTGTGTTGCCTGAAGATGAGCCATGCACCTGCGAGGAGTTTGTACAGACCACCAAGGTACACACATACATATACAGTACATAAAAAATGTCATATTATGTATTCATAGAAACATGCTGTTATTTTTCAGAGGATATTGAGGCAGAACCAATTCCACTTGCTAAAGTATATAAATGCAGATCAGTGAAATTATAGGACTCTTTCAACTCGATCTCATTTGAAAACTATTTGACGTGGTGGTAAATTTGTACGATGTGATTTGTACAGCAACTGTTCTTATTCACTTTCAGTCTTTTAGTTTGATGAGGGCCATTGCCAGGTGGGTACAGCATTTTATTTAGTCAGAATGCCTACCAAATTTTAGGGGAAACCCGTTTGGTAACTGGATTGAGTCAGTACTGCAGATAATGTACAGAGACTGACATTTTTACATTTTTTTCATTACATTTTGGTATCAAAATGGTACCAAAAAAACAGTACTGTTGACAACCCTACTCTATAGTATTTGTTGGTGTCTCGTTACCACTGCCATTTGCTATTCCATCTTTTTAAAACCCAATTTCTTGTCACCTGGACCATGAAGATATAATCCATCGGAATACAGAAATAATCAATTTGATCATGCTCATTGAATTTATTTCCCATTTTAGGAGCTTTGCATCAAAGGAGCCCAAATGCTGCATACCAAAAGCTCATTGGTGGAGGAGGCAGCCAATGAGCTGATTAATATGTTACTGGAATTTGAGCAGAAGGAGGAAGGAGAGAGAAACCGGGATGAGAGCAGAACAGAGAGCAAAGTGGAACAGATGGACAGTGATGGTAAGAGCTGCTGAGCTGGACGATGATTAATACTTCAGATGAACTGACTTTAATTTTAACTGTTTTCAATTGTCCTCTTGCATTATCAGCACACATTTTCCTGTTTAACACTGTAAAGCTGCTTTGACACAATCTGTATGTCACAAAGCAAGGCCAGACACAACAGGTAAGTGCAAATCAGGATGGTTTATTGACTGGGTAAGGGGATGACTGGAATAGGTGAGTTAAAGGCAGGTGAGTGTCAACACAGTGAATGGTTCCAGGGTGCTTATCTGAGTTCTGATGGTGAGGATCGGATGCCGGTTACGTTGGAGATCGTGGAACAGTTTCCAATGAGTCGTTGGAGGATCGCGGGAGGAACAGCAGGTAATTCGTTCTAGGAGAATTTGGCAGAGAGAGTCCAGAGCAGTTCGTAGGAGTGAACGGTAGACCGGACAGTGAGTGACTGTGCTGTGTGTGTATTTGTAGTGTGGCTTGATTGGTGACAGCAGGTGCGGGTGATCAGAACTCAGGTGACTGTGATCGGGTAATTATCCTGGATGGTGACTGAAGTGACTGTGATGAATCCCTGACACTGTACTGTATAAAGCACTATATAAATAAAAGGTGACTTGACTTGACATGGTTCTCAGTGTTAAGGGATGAATCTCAAAATCTTAATATCACTGTTGAAAAGGGTTCAAATATGCAGAAAATGCAGGAAAACCAAAGAATATTAATGAGTAGTAGCTTCTCATATTCCAAGTGCTTACAGTAATATTTTGTGATCATTTCTGTTTTGTTTATCCAAAGGAGAGGAGGAATTTAAATCAGAGGGCCGTCTCTTGTCACGTAGCACCATGGCCCCTAGTGTTGGCCCCTCTTCTCCGCTGATGAGAAAGAAGAAAAAGAAGGATTTGATGAAGGTGATGGAGGAGGAGGCAAAGGAGCTGCTGTCTCATTTCAACCACCGGAACGTGGATGCATTACTGCGCCTTACCCGTAACACACTGGAGACTCTACGCAAACGCATCCATGCGTCATCACTGATGCATTTCCTGGGTTTGTGAAGTCACTTCCTTCAGTGGTTTTACTGATAATACTTCAGTACATTTATTTTTGGTTTATTTAAAAAGGGTTTTGATTAAGTCAAAAGGTTTATTTATTTATTTATTTTGCATCAGCACAATTTCTATTGTCAATTAGAATAGCACTTCTCACACAGTTGTTACTTTCAAACAGAGCAGCTTTCTGTTGATCAGTGTGACTGTAACGATGAGTCAGAAGAGTGAGGATCCATCTGCAGCTTTATTATCACAATGATTAATACAGTACGGAGGCAGCAACACAGAAGAGGCAGAGAATTTACAGTCCAGAGAACAGGCGTGAGGTCGGGGCAGGCAGATAAACAATCACAGTCCAAGTAACAGGCAGAGGGTCGAGGCAGGTGGCAAGGATCAGACATGAGAGTACAGTCCAGGTTCAATCACAGATAAGGTAATCCACAGAAGAACGCTCAGAATTGACAACTGTAGCAAATCAAGACTTCGCAATGAGAGTGTGAGTGAGCAGTCCTTAAATGCGTATATGAGTGAGTGACTAATTGGATGCAGGTGTAGTGCAATCAGTCCCAGGTATGAAGGCTGATGGGAATTGAAGTCCGAATCAAAACAGTCAATATTCATGTGATGGTTCCCTCTGGTGGTGCAAGAGAGGCAGTACGGGAGCCTCACTTGTAACAGTGACAAATTCATAGAACCAATTTGAAAATGAGCAAAATCACAGTGGGGAGCATTTTTGACCCTACGTTTATATTTATTTTCAAAGCATGAAGCTTCATATAATCACTTGGTTGGTCAACTCTAACTCATTGTTATTAAATGTAACTTCCGATGCAGCAGATGCAGACTCCTCAATTCGGCAGAGGGGAAGTGGGCAGCAGCCCATCTTTAGGGTGGGAGTGTGTTTAGCCATCCCCAACATCATCACAGTTCCAGGGCTAGATGAGGTTCAGCAAGCCTTGAACAGAGCTGTGGACTGTCTGGTCAGCGTCAGTAAAGGAGTTGGACAGTGGAGCAAGGAGAGAATTTCCAAGGTATTTATTTAGTTATGTATATATTTATTTATTTATTTTCAATGTAGTACACTGAGATGAGTCATTGTTAATACACTTGTCTGCTAAATCTCATTCTTAGTGCCAATAATATGAGTAATTGATATTACAAATTACAAAAAGTCCAAGCATTTTTTTTAGCTTTTAGCCCATGTGTGTTTGCTTAAAGGGCTATCTGACTCAATTAACTTTTAAGAGATATACGCATTTACATTTTTTTATGTGCAAATAGCCAACCTTGATGGTAAAGGCAAATATGCCCTGAAACACATTTCCTTTTCAGGTCAACAAGGCCTCTTATTGTTCACCCCACCCTCTTGATAAAAAGTCCCACCTGGCATTCTTTTTTGTTAAAAATCCTGTTTCACTTGAAAATGTCACATTATATAAGGAAAATGGGTTTCAAGTGCAATTTCATGTTGAGTTTGAGTAGCTTATAGTGTACTTTACCCATTTTATTCACCTTTTATTCTCATACTCTATAATTATTTTGCTTTCTTGAACTGACATGATCTCAGAAGTTGCCATACAAAATCTATGTAGTTCTTGTTTGAGTGTAATGTATGCAAAATGTCAGACTTGAGTATTTTTGCTGTCACAGAGGAAAATGAGTGAGCGACGCATGGCCGCTCTGAAACAGAACAGCCAAGAGAGTGAATCAGAAGATGGTGAATCGACCTATCGCAGCCTAGCCGGTACGACTCTTACCCATCCTCTGTAATTATACAGCTAAGCAGAGCAAATCAAGAAATAATAGGTCTTTGGTCAGTTTAAAATTTGTCTTTATAATGGTTGAAAATTGAAGCTCTGGATGGATAAGTTCATCTCCAGTCATTTGATAAATAAAACTGGGGAATAAAGATAATGAATGCAGACAGTGGGTGTGATTTTGTGAAGTGGTGACATGTCCCTAGCGTCACGGTAACAATCTTATCCACAACGTTTATTCTCTCTCCATCACTCCCTCTCAGAATAAGGAAACTGACACAGAATTGACAGCGTACAACAGTGTCACAACAACATATCTCTTATTACTGTAATGAAGCAGCTCTGCCTGTAAACCCTTCATCCCCTGAAACAAATCAAAGATAAAGGGTCCTTCATATAACTGTTTTGAGCCAAAAAGATAATATTTCTGAATCATGTTTTTCAGAGACATTCTTGTCTCACAGCTCCTGTCTGCTCTTGTTTATTAACCTTCTCATCTTTGAACATTTTGTTCCTCCAGAAGGCAGTACCTCAGATATATCAGCATCTGCAAACCAGGTCATTCCCATCCAAATTAAGAACTACCACAAAAGCATATCTGAGAACAAAGAGATTGTGAAGCTGGTCTCTGTGCTTAGTACGTCCATCAACTCCACCAGGAAGGTCTGTTTTAGTTTCTTTCTTTCTTTCTTTCTTTCTTTCTTTCTTTCTTTCTTTCTTTCTTTCTTTCTTTCTTTCTTTCTTTCTTTCTTTCTTTCTTTCTTTCTTTCTTTCTTTCTTTCTTTCTTTCTTTCTTTCTTTCTTTCTTTCTTTCTTTCTTTCTTTCTTTCTTTCTTTCTTTCTTTCTTTCTTTCTTTCTTTCTTTCTTTCTTTCTTTTCTTGAATCTGGATATTCAAGTCAGAAATATGAATGTCCCATGGGAGCAAGTCTGTATAGCTTTAATTGAATGTGTTTGTTTTACATGGTTGTGTTTATAACGTGACAATGTGATATTTTATGGTGTGTTACATGTAATGTATGATACTTCTCATGTACTGTTACACAGGAAAAAGTGAACGCTCTGGATCGCTTCAGCCTCTATCACCACATCTGGAAGAAAGATCGAGAGGAAACCATCCAGAAATTCATCCAGGGGAACCCTCTTCTTTCTGAATTTGAGTCTCAGATTCTATACTACAGGGATCTTGAGCTAGAAATTAATGCAAAGCCTGAATTTATCTCAGTAGGAGCTCTGGCACTATATACAGGTAGACAGACTCTGAATCAGTAGAAACTGAGCATGCTAATAGTGATTGAGAGGTTAACATACAGATAAGAGGTTTGTTTATTTAATGATTGCAGCAATGGTGTGAACATGCTTAATTTTGCTGTTCTTGTTTCTAGATTATTATATATGCATATTATTATTTTTTATTTAAATTAATTTTATTTATATTCATTAATTATTTCTAATTTTAAACATTTATGATACGTAAATAGCAGTGTATTTATGACAGATTTCTGAAAGAAAGAATTGGATGTTTATTAAACTACAAATAGAGCTCTTTATTCTTTGTGTGTTGCTGAATTTACCTACAGCGGATCTAAAATTGGCTCTTACTGCTGAGACAAAGAGTTGGATGGTGGATTTTGGTCACCACTGCAACAGGAAGTATCGCATGGAGATGGAACAGATCTTCACTTTTATAGATGAGGCGAGCAAGAAACTCAACAGGCAAATTAAAGACTTGGATGATATTCGTATCGCCATGGCAATGCTCAAAGAGATCAGAGAACACCAAATCTCCATAGACTTTCAAGTTGGTCCAATTGAGGTACACACAAAAGAAAAATAAAGAATGCAGGGTCTTTATTATATTTAATTTTTTAAAATAAATTTTGAAGTATTGGCCCTTAAACTAAAGTGATATACATTTTTGTGTGGACTATGCCATTAAGAATGTACAATAAATAGGGACAGAACACAATTTATGTATTGTCCTCTGGTATAACGGCAATGTCTCTTTCTCTGGTTTTGGCCTGCAGGAATCGTACAGCATGCTACATAAATATGGATTGTTGATTGCCAAAGAGGAAGCAGACAAAGTGGACACACTTCGGTACACCTGGGAGAAACTGCTTTCCCGTAGCACAGAGGTGCAGAATGAGCTGGTGACCCTTCAACCAAACTTCAGGGGAGAACTCATCAGAAACGTTGAGATCTTTGTGGAAGACTGCCAACTCTTCTACCATGACTATGACGGGGTGAGTCCTGAGAGGCAGGTAAACTCTATCTATCCACTACTCTCACTTTGAGATGTTCCTTCAGGAAATTACAGTTTCAAGCCCAAACACAATTGTTTTCCTGCATTTATATTCTTTTGGGTGTTCTGTAACATAAAATTGCTAGAAATCAAACCACACAAACATCAAAGTGATTCTTTGAAGAAACTGTGGTTAAACAAATGGTAATCAATACGCCAAAAAACAATGCTTACTACACAATTTTAACTACAATAAAACCATGGTTACTTTTAACAATATGTCCATATGTTTCTCTGGTTTTGCACACGTCAAATCCTCAGGATGGCCCCATGGTGGTTGGATTGGCTCCTCAGGATGCCAGTGACAGGCTTATAATGTTTCAGGTAATTTACCATGTCTGTTTCCATAAACATAAACATAACTTTAATTTCATTGAAATGCTATCATAATATAACTGCATTAACTGGATACTTTATTCTGAGTGGTTAATTGGTCAACTAGGGGAAAAAAAATGCTGCACTGCACTGAGAAAAAGTGAAACTAAAGTGACATTTGAATTTGAATCATTTATTTAAAGCACATTTTTATACTGGTCTAATTTATTATTAATATTATTGTTATTTATTTTTATATACATATTATTATTATTATTATTATTATTATTTACATAATGTTGTGTACATGTTTTGTTTATGTACATATAAATGAATGCTTGCTTTAGTTTATTTACTAAAATGGTCTGATGTTCCACAGAATCGCTTTGACAACCTGTTCCGCAAGTATATAACATACACAGGTGGGGAGGAGCTTTTTGGCCTACCTGTTACCCAGCATCCTCAGTTGCTTGAGATCAGGAAACAGTTGACACTTCTCCAAAAGCTCTATGGACTCTACAACAGTGTCATTGACACAGTCAATGGCTACTATGACATCTCATGGGCCGACATCAATATTGACAGAATCAACAATGAACTACTTGAGTTTCAGTCGAGGTGAGAAGGTTACAGAAGTCAAACTAAATTCCTGAATATCCACTCTCTGGCAGTCATATAATAAGTTACACTGAAAAGCATGAAAGCACCAGGGGATTTCATTTGTGCTGGTCTGTTCTGGGTAATCGCAGAAGCTTCTCAGAAAATAGAATCAATTCTTCATGCCTGTCAAGGACTGAAATTAAAGTCAGCTGTTTCGGAGCAAGTACCAGTGTAACACAATAATCTTTTCATAATAATAGGATGAATGAAGAGTTTTCTGTCAGATTTAATTTACATATACTAGAGTTCAATACAATGGGAATGAATATTTTTATGGTTTACAACAAGTCATTTGCAGTCAGCAAGGTTTATGCACAGTCAAACAACATTCATTTTCACTAATAGTGGACAAAATTTCACAAATCTAATAATAGTTATTTTTAAACATGAAATCAGGCACAACAATGAACTTTAATCCTAACGCCCAGTGCAATATTCGGCAAATGCATTACCCTGCTGAGATTTGTTTTGTTTTTTTGTTTTGTTTTGTTTTGCAGGTGCCGTAAGCTGCCACGGGCCCTTAAAGAGTGGCAGGCATTTCTGGACCTCAAAAAAACTATTGACGATTTTAGCGAGTGCTGCCCTCTGCTGGATCTAATGACTAACAAAGCCATGATGACCCGTCACTGGAAGAGGATTACTGAGGTTACAGGTCACACCTTTGAAGTCGAAACTGATAACTTCAAGCTTCGCAACATCATGGAAGCCCCACTGCTGAAGTACAAAGAAGAAATTGAGGTCAGAATTTAGTTTTATAGATATCGATAGATAGATCGTAGTTTTGGCTTTAAAGCTCTTTATTTCACAAAATTAAATAAAGAATTCCATAATAAGTGTAACAACCATTTGTGCAGGACATCTGTATTAGTGCTGTGAAGGAGCGTGACATCGAGCAGAAACTCAAGCAAGTAATTGCGGAATGGGACAACAAGACCTTTACCTTTGCTCACTTTAAAACCAGAGGTGAGCTCCTTCTGAGAGGAGACAGCACATCTGAGATCATTACTAACATGGAGGACAGTCTGATGGTGCTTGGCTCACTTATGAGCAACAGGTGAGGCGTTAGACCAACATGTAATTTGTGCAGTTACAGTAGTTTATTTCAAGTGACCTTTCATGGCTATGAAGATATCCACAGCGGTTTTATAATAGTCTGTTAGGTAGCATTTTTCCTTTTTTTGTTTTTCCTTAAGTAACTTTGCCACTACATGTTAATTAAAGTATTAGTAGATTATCTGTTTAATATCTGCTAACACTTTATTTAGATGGTCCACTAACAGACATTTTACTGACTATAAGTAACTTTGCATGGACATGTCAACTTATTCTACTAACCCTAACCCTAACCTAACAGTCTACTAGTCTAATAAGAGTTAGTTGACATGTAGTTGCAAATTTACTTATAGTTATTAGAATGTCAGAAAGTGGACTATTGTAATAAAGTATAACATTATTTACTTGTGAATTTTACAAATTGACTGTGTTGTGGCATTACATTTAAATGGTGGAATGAATCAATACCAATTATTAAGCATATTCTCTGATGTCCATGACATTGTGTCTCTCTGTAGATACAATACACCGTTCAAAGCTCAGATCCAGAAGTGGGTTCAGAACCTCTCCAACACAACAGACATCATTGAGAACTGGATGACTGTGCAAAACCTCTGGATTTACCTTGAGGCTGTTTTTGTTGCTGGAGACATAGCCAAACAGCTGCCGAAGGTAGTATCAGTAATTCAGTCTTCCATACATTGACACCTAGATTTTAACCATCGTACTGAAAGTGAAGAAATTATGGAAGCCCGTTTCTGCCACTGAATAAAAAAATAAAAAAAAGGTTATTGCGACTTTTTATCTCACAATTCTGACTTTTTTTCACAGAATTGCGTGATATAAACTCACAATTGCGAGTTATAAAGTAGAATTGCGAGATATAAACTCACAATTCTGACTTTGTTTCTCAGAATTGCATGATATAAATTCACAATTGTGAGAAATAAAGTCAGAATTGCAAGATATAAAGTCACAATTCTGACTTTTTTTCTCACAATT
The DNA here is from genome assembly GCF_001515605.1 of Sinocyclocheilus anshuiensis. NCBI lineage: Eukaryota > Metazoa > Chordata > Actinopteri > Cypriniformes > Cyprinidae > Sinocyclocheilus > Sinocyclocheilus anshuiensis. Next base: position 89,356 of record NW_015537952.1, read on the forward strand.
GCGAGTTTATATCTCGCAATTCTGACCTTATAACACGCAATTGCGAGTTATAAAGTCAGAATTGCATGATATAAACTCATAATTGCGAAGTTAATGTCTAATTTTGAGGGGGGTGGGACTGATATGTTCTCAGAATTGCGAGTTTATATCTCACAATTCTGACTTTATAACTCGCAATTGCATCCGAATTGTGAGGAAAAAAAATCAGAATTATGAGAAAAAAAGTCAGAATTGTGAGTTTGTATCACGCAATTATGAGAAAAAAAGTCAGAATTGTGAGATAAAAAGTCGCAGTTACCTTTTTTATTTTTTATTCAGTGGCGGAAACGGGCTTCCATAAGAAACAATGGGGAAAAGAGTGAAGAAACAAGACTAGGTCAAGACAATGACTGATTTCAAACCCACATATCCCATATGAGTATCATAGCTCAATGTGTTGGAGCATGTTTACTAACTGCCTGAAATGCAGTGAATGTGTTTAAATCAGTTTAAGATTAATATTGTTCAGTTTTCTGCTTATTTAAACTGTCTTATTTAATTCCCTTTCTTAAACCCTTTCTTTAAAATCTCCTCTCCTCATTTGTAAGTCGCTTTGGATAAAAGTGTCTGCTAAGTGTCTGCTTACATTTTTAAAAATGTTACAAGACAAGATGGATTTTACGATATGTTTGTTGTGTTTCTCCATACAATAGAAAAGCATAAGAAACTCATTATAATTACATACTTAAAATGGTTTACAAATGCACTTTATGATTGAAACAATATATCCTTACACTTAGTTGATATGACCTTATTTCACGGTATGAACATTTTTATTTCACAATAACAATATACAGTATATCTCAATCTAGTTATTTTGTTTTGTTTTATTTTATTTTATATTATTTTTTGTTGTTGAAAATAAGAACAAAGGAGCAAATTACAAACAATAGGACAAATACAATAGAACAAAGATAAAAATGTAACTTTTTCAGCTACAAAAGTTTTACAAAAAAAATTCAGCTACAGTAGGTTTATTTAGCCTAACATGTAGAAATGTATATTACAGAAATTGAATAATCAAGTGTAAAACTAAAACACTGTGTAGTCTTCACTGTATGAATCAAATATGAACTGATTCTTATTAAAGATACAAAGTGATTCAGTCAAGAGCAGTGAGTGATTTTGTCTTTGTCTTTTGTTGTTTAATTAACATTATTGACATAGACAGCAGCTAGAATGCTGTCCCTTTAGTCTTAAACTTTAAGACTGAATGCAAGGATCCAATATATTGTACTGATACACATCCGGTTTTCACCCAACTGTTTGTTTATTTAACACATAACTAACTGTGTTTATGTGAATAATCCACACGATTTTGACATAACTGTTGTGTGTTATGTGACCATTCAAGCGCTATAAGACACAAAAGAGAACTTATTTGAATTAGTGATCGAATGCTACCGTGTGAGCACCACATCAGGTTCTTTTCACATCTTATTAAGCTTAATAACTCTGTTTAACATCAAACACATCTCACTCTTTATTTTCTCATACGTTTCATCACTCTTATGTGTATAACTTTGAACTAGTACTGTGTTACGTGGATATATTTGCATACAGTGAAATAAACAATAGCAAAATTTCTAACGATAGACACTTTATACCGTCGTACCAATATATACCATCATACCACCCAGCCCTACTTAAAGTAAAATAATTACATTGTTTTTGCATTACAAAAATTAGATTTTTATCAATGAAATTAATACTAATGAGAAAATCTTATTAACAATGTCAAATTAATCTTTCCATTTTAGGAGGCAAAGCGGTTCTCCAACATTGATAAATCCTGGGTGAAAATCATGACTCGAGCTCATGAAATGCCCAATGTAGTCCAGTCGTGTGTTGGAGATGAGACTATGGGTCAGCTGCTGCCTCACCTGCTGGAACAGCTAGAGATGTGTCAAAAATCCCTCACAGGGTACGTCACTCAAGTCCTTATTTCAGGATCAGTTTCTATACCAAGATGCACCTGGGAACTTTGCAGTTCTGTTGTCACAGGTGACAGTAGGTTGAGTGGGAAATTAAATCGGTGTTTTTAATTTCTGAAATCTCAAATTTTTGAGTTGCATTTTTTGTGAGGTTGAGTAGAGCTCTTCATACTGCAGCTGATTTCCGCATTTTTTTTCTACTTTGCAGGTATCTGGAGAAGAAGCGATTGCTATTTCCACGTTTCTTCTTTGTGTCAGATCCTGCCCTGCTGGAGATTTTGGGCCAAGCATCTGACTCACACACCATCCAGGCTCACCTGCTCAACATCTTTGACAACATCAAATGTGTCCGCTTCCATGAAAAGGTGATCAATACTTTAAATAAGCAAAATATTACTCTTTGACCTTCCGTTCCAATAATTTAGACATGCTGGAACAGTTGGTGCATGTCATTGTCATGTTTTAGGATTATTTTTTTTTTATTTACTTAAAAATATCTGCTGCAAAATTAAACCAGCATTATTGCAACAATTTGCTTTTAGATGCATGATAAGATTCTGGCAATATCATCCCGAGAAGGTGAGACAGTTGAGCTGGACAGGCCCGTTATAGCGGAGGGCAATGTGGAGGTCTGGCTTAATGCACTACTGAAAGAATCCCAGAGGTCTTTACACCTTGTCATCCGTCAGGCTGCACTTGCCATTCAAGACTCTGGCTTTGAGTTGATCAAATTTTTGGACTCCTTTCCTGCACAGGTAGTGACAAAATAGTGACAGTGATCACTTGTGACCACAACTTGTACTGTAAATTGAGCAAAATGATACAGTATATTAACCGGACAGCTGGTTTCTTTTATTTAGGTTGGTTTACTGGGAATCCAGATGATCTGGACGAAGGATTCTGAGGATGCTTTGAGCAATGCCAGATATGACCGTAAGATCATGGCTAAAACCAACCATTTTTTTCTTGAGCTCCTCAACAATTTGATTGACATGACCACAAAGGACCTTGGAGCTGTTGAACGGACAAAATATGAAACACTAATCACCATTCACGTGCACCAGAGGGACATCTTTGATGATTTGGTGAGTGCCTTAAGGTGATGATACACGGGGCAGCTTTTTGAGCAATGTTGCTGGGCAACGTTGCCGTCAATGGGCAACCAGGTGAGACACAGGGCCACAACCGATCTAAAGTATCCAGATAGAAATTTGTTGCCAATTCTCAATGGGAAAGTGCCCAAGCAACATTTCTCAAAAAAGATGCCTATGTATCATCACCTTTAATTTAGATTCTATTAATCCAATTTATATGGTATATGCTACGATTGCTCAGTAACAACTTAATTTAAGATCTTGCCTCATTATTATTCTAATAAAGTCTCTGCATTGTTGTCAGTTGCTCATTTGAGTTCAGCATGTAAGGATTTTAGAACTTTATTATCCTCTGGTAAACAAACCTCAATTTTTAAAGCTTTGCAATTGCCAATTTACAAAAGGCAATTTAGCTAATGACAGACACCCAAATTACAAAATTGCAGTCATTTTTGGGTTTGTTTCTTAATGTTTTAAACTTAAATAAGCTTCCTCATAATTTGGATGTCAACTGGCAAGGTTGGACGTCTTAAAGGGGTCATATGACGTTGCTAAAAAATAACATTATTTTGTTTATTTGGTGTAATGAAATGTGTTTATGCGGTCTCCACAACATGGCCGCAGCAGCAAAAATACTACAGCAAGAATCAAAGTTACGCCTTCTTTCTTTGCGTATGCATTTGGGAGGTGTTATGCAAATCTTCCCACACAGTGCCGTAGACATGTGGGGGCGTGTTTAAACGAGGCGTTTTAGGAGGGTGTGAACGAGTCTTACTTTTATAAAGAATACTGTATCTCTTTGGGTTTGAGACTTTAGTCTATGCAACTTTAGGGATCTTATCTATTCACGAACAGCTTGTAACACTCCAAAGAGAGAGGAAAACTTGAAATCGCATCATATGACCCCTTTAATATCTCATGACTGAATGCCAAACAGCACTCAGACAGTTATAAGCATTCGTAGACATGTCTTTGAGACAACTCTAGAAGATAACCACTCAGCAAAACCTAATCTCTTGTCACACAGTGTCGTTTGCACATCAAAAGTCCCACAGACTTTGAATGGTTGAAGCAATGCCGCTTTTACTTTAATGAAGACTCGGATAAGATGATGATCAACATCACTGACGTGGGTTTCGAGTACCAGAATGAGTTTCTAGGCTGCACCGACAGGCTGGTCATCACTCCTCTCACTGACAGGTGCTGCTGGCAATTACAAGCTTGTTTACCTCTGTTTTTCCTCTGTGGGGCCATTTATGTATAATTACAATTCAGATGTGATTTCTTATAGATCATACAATTATAAATTGTGCCCAGAACAAAATACAAAAGTCCAAGAAAAGGATTAGCATAAGAAATTATATTATTCATAAGGAAAATTAATATTCACAATGGTGATTCTCATTAGATTATCATTACTGTAATACATGTTGTAATACTATGGTTTTTAAAATTTAAATATTCATAAATTAAAGGCTGCTCAACAAATACTACTAGTATGTATACAAACTGAAATAATATATCACTTTACAGTAATGAGAATTATTATTTTTATTTGTTTATTTATTTATTTATTTTTTACATTATGATAATGTGAATTTAGGCCTTAATTGTCACAAAAATATCACAATGCAAAAAACAGAAACAATGGTCTTTAAGCAAAATATACATAAATATATATAAATATACATTACATTTAGCACATTTTTTTTTACTTTCCATACAGTCAATCAGTATCTTCAGCCCCTAAAAAACAAAATTCCGTAAAATATTACTTTAAGTTTTCATCACTTTCATATCACTTTCTTCAGAGAATATGTATGGATTTAAAAAGTAACATTTTGTTGTAAATATGCTAAATGCATATGCCAATAATAAAAAACAATAATGATGATGAAGATGATGATGATGTACTAATAGTAGTTATAAATACATCTGAATGCATCATGTGTTATGAGTGTTCAAATATTTTTTACTGGACAACAGACAAAAATACTGATTAAGAAAATGTTTATTTGCAGTGCAAATGCTACTTTTTGATTAAGATTAAAATATATTCATCTCTGCATGATATTAAAGCCATTTTCAATATATTTCCCAGATGCTACATTACTTTAGCTCAAGCTCTGGGAATGAGCATGGGTGGAGCCCCAGCTGGGCCAGCAGGGACAGGAAAGACAGAAACTACTAAGGACATGGGCCGCTGTCTGGGCAAATATGTGGTGGTATTCAACTGCTCCGACCAGATGGACTTCAGAGGCTTGGGCAGAATATTCAAAGGTGCCACATGTGTGCTCAATGCACATTTTAAAAACAAATGTAACTTTATTCTTGCAAGTTAAATAAAATCATATTCATGTTATGTAATCATAAATGACAAAACATGTGAACTCTGTAAGTAATCATCTCTAATTCATTACCCATACGCAAGTCATTTTCAGATGATATGGTGTGTGAAATTGAACATGAGTAACCCATTTCTTTGATTTTTGTCATTTTATTCATGTTCTTTTTGCATGCTTGAAGATGATGATTTTTTTTCTTTCTTTCTAGGTCTTGCTCAGTCTGGCTCCTGGGGTTGTTTTGATGAGTTTAACCGTATCGACCTGCCAGTGCTTTCAGTAGCAGCTCAGCAAATCGCCATTGTACTCACCTGCAAGAAAGAACGGCGGAAGAACTTCATCTTTACAGATGGAGATAACGTGGAGATGAACCCAGAATTTGGCATATTCCTCACCATGGTGAGCTGGTGTCTTTGTGTCTTCTCTAAAACATCACTCATCTCACAAATATTTACTTTAACACTAGGAAGTAGGAACTCAACTGTGACTGCACATCAACTGAATCCTGTATTATTGTGGCAAGTTGCAATGTATTATTTATTGGTGGCTTTTATCATATTGCCACTCTTTAAAAAAAAAAAGCAATAAAAATTAGACATTTCTAAAAACAATAAACCACTGAAGCTATGCATAACCATGATTTTTACTACTAATAAGGCCATATAATGAGATGCAGAGAACATTATTTATGCTTGGTAAATTCCTCCTATTTTCTTTTTCATATTATATAGAACACATGAAACATTTTACAGTTACTTATAGATATCTCATTACTGTTTGTGAAAATCTGTGAGAAAAGATCCAATGAATTGGTGGTTATAGTGGAAAAAGTTTACACATATACAGTATGTTGTTATTTTCACCTTTTTTTCTCCTTCTGTTCAGAATCCTGGATATGCAGGGCGGCAAGAACTTCCAGAGAATCTGAAAATTAACTTCCGCTCAGTGGCGATGATGGTTCCTGACAGACAGATAATTATCAGAGTGAAACTGGCAAGCTGTGGCTTCATTGACAATATTGAACTAGCCAGGAAATTCTTCACTCTATACAAGCTGTGCGAGGAGCAGCTCTCTAAACAGGTGACTGTCGTTAGTAGCGATATAACTAATAATCAATATAACTATTAATATATATAACTATATAACTAACAATCAAATATTCAGTGAGTTCTGCCCTGCTCATTGTGAACTAGATTAACAAGTAAGGCTAGAAAATACAGTAAACTGTTCTTGTTCAGGAACATGTGACAATGACACTAAATAATAATATTTATTATTACCACTTTCTTAGTACATTTTACTGAAAATTGCACTGTTCTTGAAATTCATTCCTATGGGACATTCTGTAAACTTGTCCTGCCAGGCAAATTCTCTCACACTAAAAATGGCATTTAGAAATGTAATATCTGGCCAAGATTAGTTTGATGCATTTTCATTTACAGTTTAAATGAATTAGCGTAAAATACTGACACTGTGACAAATGCGTCAGGAGTTATGACTATGTGTGAATTTCTTGTTTCTTAGCACTGTAGCACTGTTTAGCACCCCCAATGGGGCGATCAGGACAAGTCCATGCCGATGTGTCCCCAAATTGAGCACTACCTTTTGACCAAGTTTTATGTCTCTATGCCTTACAGTTAGCTGCAAGCAGAAATTATTGGTGTTTAAGCACTTTAGAGCCTTCAAGTGCATGTGTAAAAAGATATTATGTATTATTTTGCAAGCCTATAAATACTTCATTAAGGCATAGAAAAAACAACACAGTTTTCAGCAATTTTAGGCCATTTTAGGTCATTAGGGCATTTTAGGCCATAGAACTATAGTGGTTTTTAATATTTATTAAATTTTTATTGCTGAGCTTGAGCTGGGTTTCCTTTTTTTCCCCTAGGTCCACTATGACTTCGGTCTCCGAAATATCCTGTCCGTCCTGCGCACACTTGGAGCAGCAAAACGGGCCAATCCTAATGACACAGAGTCTACTATTGTCATGAGAGTTTTGCGAGATATGAACCTGTCCAAACTGGTAAGAGTGCCAGCACACATACAGACATAGTTTTCACATATGAGCAAACCAATGTCCATGGGGGAAGTTGTGGCCTAATGGTTAGAGAGTCGAACTCGTAACCCAAAGATTGTAGGTGGGGGGAGTGAATGTACAGCGCTCTCTCCACCTTCAATACCACGACTGAAGTGCCCTTGAGCAAGGCACTGAACCCCCAACTGCTCCCCGGGTGCCGCAGCATAAATGGCTGCCCACTGCTCCGGGTGTGTGTTCACAGTGTGTGTGTGTTCACTGCTGTGTGTGTGCACTTAGGATGGGATAAATGCAGAGCACTAATTCCTAGTATGGGTCACCATAATTGGCCCCATGTCACGTCACTTTCACTTTCACTTTCAAACAGTCATACCTCATGTCGCTCTTTGTTTGATAATAGGTTCTCTCTTATATCAGTATCAGAAATCGTAATAGTGAAATGTGTCTCTGTCATTTAAGATTGATGAGGATGAGCCATTGTTTCTGAGTTTGATTGAGGATCTTTTCCCTGGAATTCAGTTGGATAAAGCTGGATACCCTGATCTGGAGTCAGCCATAGACAAACAGGTTGGAAAAAAAAAAAATATATATATATATATATATATATATATATATTTATATTTGAAACTTTTATTTGATTGATCATTAGAACTTACACCAAAATTACAGTAAGGGAAATTTTTTTTTTATCTCTTCATTTTTCTACTAGGTAACTGAGGCTGGTCTAATCAATCACCCACCATGGAGGTTAAAGGTCATTCAGCTATATGAGACTCAAAGAGTTCGTCATGGGATGATGGCACTAGGACCCAGCGGAGCAGGAAAAACAACCTGCATTCATACCCTGATGAAGGCCATGACCGGTGAGAATTAGACATTAGGCACAAAAACCAGCTGGCCATGATGTTACCATCAATATTTAATAGGTAATGTAAATATTACATGTTTTTAATTAATGTGTGATTTTGACTGTAAATTCGTGTCTAGATTGTGGCCAGCCTCACAGAGAGATGCGCATGAACCCTAAAGCTATAACTGCACCTCAAATGTTTGGTCGACTTGATGTGGCAACCAATGACTGGACTGATGGAATCTTTTCCACTCTTTGGAGGAAAACACTCAGAGCAAAGAAAGGTAGATCACCTGTTAAAAAAAGGAATAGAATATGCATGAAGCTTTTTTCAGCTCTAAAAACTGTATTTCCTGAGATTATTCACATATACAGTGCCCTCCACTAATATTGGCACCCTTGGTAAATATGAGCAAAGGCAGCTGTGAGTATAAATCTGCATCATTTATCTTTTTGATCCTTCATTCAAAAAATTCACAAAATTCTAACTTTTCATTGAAGTAAAACAATTGAACGTAGGGGGAAATTCACATTTTGAAATAAATGTTTTTCTCCAATGCTTGTTGGCCACAATTATTGGCACCCCTAGAAATTTTAAAACACCTCTGAAGTATATTCCCATTCATGTTTACATTTTTGTCCAGCCATGACTTCCTGTTCCACAGGATCATAAATATGAGAACACATAGGCCAAATTCCCTTAATCATCCATCACAAGGAGTAAAACCAAAGAATAAAGTTCTGATGTGCAGAACAAGATTGCTGAGCTTCACAAAATAGAAAGTGGCTGTAAGAAAATAGCTAAAGCATTGAAAATACCCATTTCCACCATCAGTCAAGTCAAGTCACCTTTATTTGTATAACGCTTTATACAATACTGGTTGTGTCAAAGCAGCTTTACAGTGTTAAACAGGAAAATAGTTTGTCAATGATGCAAGAAGACAATAACAGAGTCATTTTTCAGCTAAAGTCAGTTCATTGATGATTCAGTGATGTCATCATCCAGTTCAGTTCTCTTCCAATAGTGTCTGTGCAATCAGTCAAGGTCCCCAACTAAGCAAGCCAAAGGCGACAGTGGTAAGGAACCAAAACTACATCGGTGACAGAAATGGAGAAAAAACCTTGGGTGAAACCAGGCTCAGTTGGGGGGCCAGTTCTCCTCTGGCCAGACGAAACCAGCATGGCGTGGTTTAATTCCAGGATGCAGGGCAATCAGGGCAATAATAGGCAACAATTACGAAGTTCCAATCAACTAAAGATGTTACAAATCTGCCTGGAAGAGGATGAGTGTCTATATCGTCCTAATGCATGGTGAGGAGGAGAGTTTGAGTGGCTCTCCAAAAAGGCTAAAGGCTCTCCAAGGATCACAGCTGGAGAATTGCAGAGATTAGTTGAAAGCCTAAAAAAAAAAAATAAATAATAAACAGCCCCTTCATCGCCACATGTTGTTCAGGAGGGTTTCAAACAGGGATAAAAAGTATCCCATGCCCACGGTTAAATATATTGCTGGATCTTTAATGTTGTGGGCCTATTTTTCTGCCGGAGGTCCTGGACGTCTTGTTCAGAAACATGAAACACCTTTGCTCATATTTACCAAGAGTGCCAATATTAGCGGAGGGCACTTTATCAAAGTAACCTTAAAAGTGTAAAGCAGTGAACATTACAATTATTAAGTAGACTTGGCATGTCTGGTCTGAAATGTGCAAAAACACTTTTATTTTTAAGGGATTAAGTGTTTTAATATATGTCAGCAGAGCCCCTCAGGGCTTTTTGATCTGGTTAGTTGTGTAAAAAAGCTGATGGTTTCCAAAGTGGCTGAAAAACCTCTCAAACAGGCAAAGACCATACTTTGCCCTCCCTTTACATAAAAGGCAGTGAGATGTATACCACACGAAAGATAATTTTTTATTTAAATGGGGAAAACACGCTGAAGCCTATCAACTGGGCTTTTTAAATCAATGAACAAGTTCAGACATCAAACAGGCCTTTAGACACTAATGGGCAAAGCAATCAGCCATGAGGTGTCAAATGTCAATCATTGATCATAATGACTGGTGGAAGCCACATCATTATGCTTTTGTGTATCTGTATCTGTTTCATTTCTCATTTGTACTTCATTTTTGTGTATAGGGGAACACATATGGATTGTCCTTGATGGGCCAGTTGATGCTATATGGATTGAAAACCTAAACTCAGTCCTGGATGATAACCGCACACTGACATTGGCCAATGGTGACCGCATCCCCATGGCTCCCAATTGCAAGATTGTGTTTGAGCCACACAACATCGATAACGCTTCCCCAGCCACAGTGTCCCGTAATGGAATGGTGTTTATGAGCTCTTCTGTCCTTAACTGGAGCCCTATTTTGGAGGTGGGTGATGAGGAACCAGTACTGAATCATCCTTTTTTTTAGGTATTGTATGTTTAGATAATTTCAGCAGGGCTTGAAGTGGGGAAAAATGTGCCAGTACTATCTTGAGTGACCCCCCCCCCTCCATATTGTATTATCATATGTATCATTTATTATATTCTTTTTAATAATATGCATATAATACAATATAACAATATAATATAATCTGAGATTAGCCTCATCACGTTGTAGTATACATAAAATAGTATCTCCTTATCAGATAGTCAGCTAATTTAAATTTAAATGACATTAGCACCAAAAATCACAGCTGTTTTCCCTTTTCATGCTCGCTCATAAGCTGTGTTACTCGGGTTGGTTCGCCGCACTCAGTGAAAATAATGTAGAGTGTAATGAAATCCGAACACAAATCAGAGGAGATGCATTCAAAATGCATATTTACCAAATGGAATATATGATAAATGAATCTCGGCTGACAGCTTGTGATTGAATCACCGAAAAATGCGCTTTCATACTCTGGAAACAGGGCTTCAGCTGGTCACGGACAGTTACTCTGATGCTTTGACGCTTTGTCGTACTGGCAACACAGGAAAAGTGCTGGTGCACAAGAAAAAGTGGCGGTACACTAAAGATTAAAATTTAGAAGTGCCGGTACTGCATACTGTTACATACCGGCCTTCTTAATGCACTGAATTTAAGTAATAAAAAAAAACAAAAAAAACAATTACCTGTCAGAGGATTCTTGCTTCCATTACTTATATGCATAAAATCAACAGAAATAGTTCACTCATAATGAAAATTCATTTACACCATTGTTTGAGTGTTCACTTTCCATGTAACATAAAGGAGGCATTTAACTCTTTTTCAAGTCTAAGTGACTGTAAAGCTCTAAAAAAGACAAAAAAAAGGTATCATACAAGTATTCATGATTATAAAATGGTCTTCTGAACAGTAGTTTTGTATGAGGAAGAGACCAAAATGTAGGTGGAAAATCTGTTGTAGCTTTCAAATTTCAATAATGCTTACATGTTTCGTGCATGTCAGAATAGGCCAAAGGACACCACAGTGAACATCATAAAGCGCAGGTTTGAATTGGCATAAAGGTGAAAGAGACTGGATAGCTACACCAAAAGAGATTCCAGTATATTGCTTGGATTTTTAAATTTGAATGTGAGCAACTCATGACAAACTGAGGGTGGGCAATTGCTGACAGAATTTAAATTTTGAGGTGAACTATTCTGTTAAGTTGTCTATTTACTCAGACATTTCTGTGTTTGACCGAAAGGGTTAGTTCAACCAAAATTTTAATTCTGTTGTCATTTATTCATCCTAATGGCAATCCAAATCCATAAAGATTTTGGTCATCAGTTTCATCATATGAAGCAATCTTGCCTCTACAGAACTTGAATGAAATCGCTAAATTTTAATGTTTTTTGAAGTATTGAAGTTTTAGGGGGAATGGACGTTCAATGGAGGAACAAAAGTCTACAAAATATATCCCTCCACATTTGCATCATAGCAGTGAAGAAAGGCATCCACAGAACCACGAAAGTAGAAACCGGTGGTTATGCTAGTTATTCCTTTTACTCCACTCTGAATTAATGGAGTCTAAAATCCCCAAGGCATTTCGCTCTGTCTTTATAACAGACTTCAAAGTGTTCAACTGTTCAATGGAAGAAGAGTAAATGAGGGAGAGCCAGAGAAAGACAGAGAAGAAGGACAAACTATTTTTGAGCTCTAAAGAATACTTCATTTAATTTCTGCATGTGGACTTCTGTCTCCCACTCTCTGTGTGTTCTTCCCAACAGGTTTTTCATGTGTGTGTTTGTGCTCTTAGGGCTGGCTGAAGAACCGTTCCCCTCAGGAAGGAGTGGTCCTGAGGGAGCTCTTCTCCTCCTCCTTTCCTGAGCTGTATCGGTTCAGCGTTCAGTCTTTGCAGTATAAAATGGACATGCTGGAGGCCTTCATCATCATGCAGTGCATAAACATGCTGCAAGGACTCATTCAGCCCAAGGTTGTGCTTCAACAGCTGTAGTCCTCATTAACCCAGATTTTGCAACCATGAAAGACTGCCTACTATCTTGTAAATCAAAAATAAGGGTTTTAAACTTCGATTTCTGTCATTAAAGAAAAGAGCTGTAGTCCAGTGGTTAATACATACACTTTATATTAGGGGTCACCAATTAGCGGACTGCAGTAATGATCTTTTGGCGCTATATCCCATAATATTTTTTATCTAACCCCAGACCCTTTACGCTCCTATCATCTAGCAGCCTTGTTTCCCATAAAACTGCAAAAATAATACGATTTCACTGCATTTCATTCTGTGATATTTTACTTATATTGACAGTGGTTGTCATTAAACTGAAATATTGAATGTTGTTTGATCAGCTGAAGAAAATCAGATATGTCAACTTATTATTATATTATATAACATAAGCAAAAAAAGCTTAAAACAGTCTACAGATATGAATATAATGAATTCCTGACCAGTTTGAATATTCGACCCATGCAGATTTTCCCCTTATCTGAAAGTGATGAATATGATTAGAATGAATTGTTCCCAGTAAATGTCATGCATTATCCCTCACACTGACATTCGTAAAGCATTTAGCTATGAGATGCACATTATACAACCCTATTGTCACCACACTATCATTATGTGAGAATTCCGGCCCATTTAAACATGAGCTGAATATACATTATACCCACTGCCTCTATAAAAAAAAAGGACCTGTAACCTTCAAAAGCACTTTAGGCTTGAAATAATTCATTTTTACACAGTGTGCATGGTGCCCCAACAATACAACCTGCAAATGATTGTGACATTTCTGTCAAGGACGATAAAGAATATTAACACTTCAGGCTGTTAAGTCAAAAAGAAACATTTATTCCCAACTGCATGGCCTGAAATGTATTCGTTTATGAAAGCAGATTGGTGAAGTGGCGTCTTTTCCTTTCTTTCATTTATATGAAAGAAGCATATCTATTGTAAAGTGGACATACTGTAGTCTAGAATTTTTTTTTTTTTTGGCCTTCTGAAATCTACTTACAATGTTAACCAAAGCTTCATATGTCACAATCACTCTCTCTTTGACCTTTAGAAATAAATAGGCTTTTATTTATTTATTTATTACAAGTGTGATATGTATAATTAAATGACATTGAATGTTATGATTGTCTAGCCTTCTCGCATGTGAAGTAGCTTACAATACCCTTGCCAAATATATTATTGTAGTTTATTTTTTTGGTTTGGATATGTTTGATTAAGCATACTATCTGTTCTCTTAGTTTATTGTGCAAAAATAAATAAATAAATAAATTATCAGGCCTGTGTGCTCTGACAGACTTTTGATGATGTCTTTGATGATGTAACCCATCAGGAGCAGGGAGGGGAGCTGTCTCGTGAGCACACGGAGCGTCTGTATGTCTTCGCTCTGATGTGGAGTGTGGGAGCTCTATTGGAACTGGATGATCGAATGAAGTTGGAGAGATGGCTCCGTCACCATGACAGCATTCACCTTGACGTTCCCAACATCCCTCCCCACAGCGAGGACACTATGTTCGACTTTTACGTCACTAATGATGGTATCTAATATACTTGCACACCTCCCCCAGTGTTATATTTGCTTTATTTTTGCATCTATCATTCAATACATTTATCTTTGTCAATTATAGTTCTGTTTTCTACAACTCCTCCATTTATCTAAAGTAATTAGGTAAATTGTAATTAGGTGAACTAATCAATATAGAAACTTCTGCCTTCATTGATCTGCCTTAAATTGGAAAAAATGATCTATAAATTGGAAAATGTATAGTTTTTCCAGTGACAAGGTAAATGACAAGGAAACACTAATTGACCGTTTTTCTTCTGTACAGGAACATGCAAGGAAATTACTCCATCTGTCAGTACAATTCAAGCAGCAGGCTACAGAGTTTCTCTGACATTTTTGTATAGAGAGGCAAATTTGCAGGCTTATGGAGAATACCGAATCTGTAGTCTGCCTCCAGACAAATCTGACAAAAAACGGGTTTTTTTGGTGGGCCACAATATGAGTATATTCCACGCTGACTTGTTTTCACAGCTAAAGCATATAACAAAATAGCTTAGACCCAAAAGTCTCTAGTTCACAAGGTCATTTAGAATTGTTACTGCAAAATATTGTACACTTTGCAATTCAAATAGACCCCTAATTGGCAGCATTCATGTCTAAATAAGATAAACTTTCCCAGCCCGCATTTTCATGCCAAAAACTCCACTTGTAAGTCAGAACCAGAGCTAATAACCCTATTCAATTATAGAACACATTGGCTTTTCGGTCTGGAATTTTAATAAAGGTGCTTGCACGATGCTCTATTCAGAGTGCTGACAATGGAAATTTAGCTATTGTGTGTTTTGCAGGCCACTGGGTTCACTGGAATACCAGAGTGGAAGAATATATTTACCCACCCGACTCCACACCAGAGTATGGCTCCATACTGGTGCCCAATGTAGACAATGTTCGCACTGACTTTCTCATCCAGACCATTGCAAAGCAGGGCAAGGTGAGCGCCATTTAAAGTTCTGTGTGATTACTTGTACCGCATCGTTTTTGCAAGATTACATGCAACTGACTGCAACTTCTTTTGAGGGATTTCGTCATTTTACTAAACTATGAATGAACATTCATTCATAAATTAATCAACACCTTTTTTTATTATTTTGTTTGCTGTGAGACAGCTGTGCACCATAAACCGATTCATAGTCGTAGTCCACTGTTTTGTGCATTTGATTCCAAGTCTTCAGCATAAATTATAAAACTGTATGAGGAAAAGGTCCATAATGTATTCATTATGCATAGATAATTGTCCCTATCTGCTGTTACATTCAACATTGCTTTTGTTTAACATTCAAAATTGGAGCATCAAGCAATTTACAAAACAGATTTGCAGCTATAATGCTAATTGACATTAGCTGTCTCGAGTGATACGCAACGCAACATGCCAAATTTGAGTTACAGCAAGTTTTTACTTGAGAGATGCAAGGACACCCTGTTGGAAATGCGGGCCAGGGAATGGCTTGCCATCAATAACTTTAATTGCTTTCTGAAACTTATGCAAAGTTAACCTTTGCTGTCAGAGCACTGACACATTTATCATTTTGTGTATTTTGATTTTGAAAGCTTTTTGTCATGTCTTGTCATGTCACATTTATCTGCCTGTTACATATTTTATATCGTCAAGAAATGGTGACAAGAAATGTGTTAGGGTATGTGCAATTGGGAGCATATAGCATGATAAAGACGCTAATTCAGTTACTTTGGATATTAAAATATGTTCTCAAAACCAGCATTAAAAAGACTGCAACAGGCTATGTTTGTTAGAATACATAGTTCTCATTATTCAGTCCACAAAAATCTGACTGAACACCCATTAGCACCGGCTCTGGCACATGAACAAGCACCATTTTGGTGGAATAGGGTTATATGTTTCTTTGTGAATTGGCCTGCAATTGTAGATTGTATTATAAAAGCCTCTGGGTCTTATAAAAGCATTATTAGTGTAGGTTCTCAACAATGACACCATGTAGTGCTGCATTATTGATTCCTCTGAGTGAGGCTTGTTTAACTGGACAGCTACTTTGTTTGTCATCAAGACTTTTCCTGTGCTGCCAGCACTATGATTAGCTGTACACAAGGACAGATGGTCGCCCTCTCTGGAGTCTACTCACATTTTCTTCATGTGTTTCAGGCTGTGCTTTTGATAGGAGAGCAGGGCACTGCCAAAACTGTCATCATCAAAGGCTGCATGTCCAAATACGACCCAGAGTCCCACACTGCCAAGAGTCTCAATTTCTCTTCTGCCACCACACCTCTTATGTTTCAGGTACATAAAGACAATGTTTTACCCCAAAACATGTTCAGTATTTTGCTATCTTTGTCTTTCATCAGCAGGTATTTGGGTAACATTTTCTATGCACATATATGCATGCACAGTGTTGTAATGCATTAATGCATAATGCATGATGAAATATTAATTTATTATTTGGGACTAACTAACTAAAGTTGTGATGCTAGTAACTACATTTTAGTACCAAGACAGTAGGTCAGTTATTTTTACAATAGTGTAGTTTTTTTTTGTTTTTGTTTTTTTAGTAATATGGCTTTAAAAAATTACAATAAAATAAAATAAATAACAATGTAGCATGACAAAATACTGTCACTGTTTTTTATAAGGTATTGTACATAAAGCATAAAAACTAAACTGCTTAAGCTACCACTGAAGTCCAATACATTATAGTTTTAAAAACAAAAGCTTCATTTGAGTCCCTGCACTGCATTTTACAACATTTTTGTGGAAAAATATTTAGTTATTTAATACTGCTCTTTAGCACATATTTATTAGTTTATTATTAGTATTTATTGGTTATATAATACTGTAACTTTTATCACAGTGTGCAGTGTGTTTTATGCATGGTACTTTTAAAAGTATTATAACATATTACTGTGGTTAATACTTTTTATGAAATGTAAGAAATTAATGCTTTTATTCAGCAAGGATGCATTAAATTTATCAAAAGTGACAGTAAAGACTCTTACAATAAATGATTTTGAACTTTCTATTAGCAAAGAATCCTGAAAAGCATCACCGTGTCCACAGAAATGAATTATAATTATATGGTTTTTGAGTCACGGATCGGATCTTTTTTTGGACCAGCAAGAAAAAAAGATATTTCAGTGTAACTTTGCTTTCCATTTATTACTTAAAGCTTAGTACTTCTTCGATACAACTGCAAAAACTACTAACCTAACTAATAAAGTTCAAACATGATTAAAGACAAGTGAACAGCCAGTAAAAAATAAGAACAAATACACAAAGAGTCAACCACGCCTATCTAAAACGGCTCGTTCTAAAACGCCCCCACATGTCTACATCACGATGTGGGAAGATTTGCATAACGCCGCCCAAATGTTCACGCAAAGAAAGAAGGCATAACGAACAATGTCTCGTTGCTCCGGCCGGGACACGGCATCACAATATGGTAAGGGGCGTAACATTTCCGTCACACGCTTGAGGTATTCGGCCAATCACAATGCACTGGATAGCTGGCCAATCAGAGCACACCTTGCTTTTCAGACCGATGCGCTTTGAAAAAATCGACGCATTTCAGAAAGGCGGGGCATAGAGAATAATCAATAATGTACAGTATGTGGAAATAATGTGTTTTTTGAACCTTAAACCGCATAAACATATTTCATTACACCAAATACACCAAATAATGTTCTTTTTAGCAACATCATATGACCCCTTTAAGATCTGACTCACAGATCCAATATAATGATACACATCCGATTTCTTTCTCATCGCGCGAGCACCGAATTGAGTTCACTTTAGCCTGTTCTTGCAGTGGAATGGTTTAAAATCACTTGAGTGTGTAAACAAGTACAAATGATTAACTTTCACTTTATTATGGTTAAATTTTGCAATAAATCCATGGATCACATGCGTGCCGAACCTCTAATCAATGTTGCCAACTTCTTTCAATGGAAAGAAGGTAAAGCCTGCTAGAAAAGTCATTAAATGTCGCTAGATGACGTCATGCGTTAATTAGCATATTATTCACTTCATTGCGTCGTATTTGCATTCTGCCTAGTGTCAACCTTTTATGTTTGTTTGTCTCTCTCCTTCTCTGTTCTCCCATACTGAATTAATACAGCCAATTTCTCAATAAAACAGTTTTCATTGATATATTTTTCTGTTTCTCTTGTCAGACAATGAGATTAATAAGAAATAGTGGAACAACACAGCCCATTAAGACTACACAACCAGCTCTCCCTTCCAAGCTGTTAATCTGCACTAAAATCCTGATTTAAAATCAAGACACCGTCAGACAAAATCAAATATACATAAGTTAAAGACAATGGCTGTGCTGTAATCTGCACTAAAATCCTGATTTAAAATCAAGACACCGTCAGACAAAATCAAATATACATAAGTTAAAGACAATGGCTGTGCTGTGATTTTGGCTATAATTACATGTAAAATGATCATTCAGGTTAGAAGCAACAGAATATCTATTTTAACTGCACTTTGCCTATGTCTGCTAATACACTACTTTCTTTTTCTATTGGTCTCTGGAATTGTCAGTCTGCAGTAAACAAACCTGACAGAGACGTGGATCCAACCAGAGGACACTGCTACTCCTGCAGCACTCTCCAATAATTTCTCATTTTCCCACACTCCCCGTCTGACTGGAAGAGTCTGTACTGGTCTGCTTATCTCTAATGATTGGAAATGTATTCCTTTACCTTCTCTGGGTATTAATAGCTCCTTTGAATCACATTCAGTCACTATTACCCACCCTTTTAAAATCCATTTTGTAATTGTTTATTGACACCCAGGACCACAAGGTAACTTCTTGGATGAATTAGATGTGCAACTCTCAACCTTTCCTTAGGATGGTACTCCCCTAGTTATGCTTGGAGACTTCAACATCCACCTAGATAAACCTCAAGCTGCAGATTTCCACACTCTGCTTGCCTCTTTTGATCTCAAGAGAGCGTTAACTACGGCTACTCACAAATCAGGCAACCAACTGGACCTTATTTACACACGACACTGCTCCACTGATCATGTAC
>NW_015537952.1:108987-110367 GCF_001515605.1 Sinocyclocheilus anshuiensis
TACTTTCTGCTCCACTCTTACATCTTGTTTAGACACTGTCTTCCCCTTGTCTTCCAGACCAGCCCGTACCACCCCTTCTGCCCCTTGGCTGTCTGATGTTCTCCGCGAATATCGTTCTAAGCTCAGGGCTGCTGAAAGGATATGGCGCAAATCAAAAAATCCTACTGACCTTAATGTGTATCAGTTACTCCTCTCTTCCTTCTCCGCTAATGTCTCCACTGCTAAAAGGACATGCTATCATAACAAAATTAACAATTCCTCTAATTCTCGCATGCTCTTTAAAACATTTTCCTCCCTCCTTTGTCCTCCCCCTCCTTCATCAACTCTAACAGCTGATGACTTTGCCACATTCTTCATTAATAAAATTTAAAACCATCAGTGCACAATTTTCCACACCACAATCTGTGTCAAGCACATCTTACCAGCAAACATATACCGGTTCACATCCTTCTCTGAACTATCTGTGGCAGAAGTCTCCAAACTCATCCTTTCTAATCATCCTAATACTCGTCCGCTTGATCCTATTCCATCTCATCTCCTTCAAGCCATTTCTCCTGCAGTTATACCTGCACTCACTCACTTCATTAACACATCCCTTCACATGGGTGTTTTTCCCTCAGCATTTAGACAGGCTCGTATAACCCCTCTACTTAAGAAACTCACCTTTAACCCATCTCTTTTAGAGAACTACAGACCGGTTTCCCTTCTTCCTTTCATTGCAAAAACACTTTAACGAGCTGTGTTCAATCAAGTTGAATCAAGTTGCCTTTCTCACACAGAACAACCTCCTCGACAGCAACCAGTCTGGTTTCAGAAGTGGTCCTCATTTGTAAGTCGCTGTGGATAAAAGCGTCTGCTAAATGACTAAATGTAAATGTGAACTGAAAGTGCTGCTCCTCTCAGTCACTCACTTAACAGAGCAGACGCAGAGAGGTGTGTGTGCAGCGGGAAAACAAAACTTTGTGCTCGTGTGGCAGTACCGGCGAGTCTCAGAGACTAAATAAGGTTTGTCCAACAAATCGCTAGATTATTCATTAGGTGCTTTTTTGGAAAAAAGTCGCTAAATGTATCTGAAAAGTCGTTAAATCTAGCGACAAAGTCACTAAGATGGCAACACTGACCCTAATTATAATACAACTATTTTCAACTCTAATAAGAAGCATTACTTGAGCACCCATTCAGCATACACTGAAAATAAAAAAAATATTTACTGTATTTTGATGAGTGAGTGATGTGACGTGTGACCAAGTATGGTGTCCCGGAATTTGTGCTCTGCATTTATCCCATCCAAGTGCACACACACAGCAGTGAGTAGTGAACACACACAAACACACAGACACACACACACACACACTGTGAACACACACCCGGAGCAGTGGG
>NW_015537952.1:110583-115914 GCF_001515605.1 Sinocyclocheilus anshuiensis
ATCAACCATAACTCCTTCAAAAACAGCCAGAAATCTTGGAGTTATGATTGATGATCAGCTGACTTTCTCAGACCACATTGCTATAACTGCCCAGTCCTGCAGATTTGCTTTATTCAACATCAAGAAAATCAGGCTCTTTCCTTCAGAACAAGCTTCACAACTCCTTGTTCAAGCTCTTGTTCTGTCCAGGTTGGACTATTGCAATGCTCTCTTGGCAGCTCTTCCAGACAGTTCAATCAAAACTTTACAATTAATCCAGAACGCGGCAGCAAGATTAATTTTAACGAGCCAAAAAGAATGCACGTCACACCTCTGTTTATCAATTTGCACTGGCTAACATTACCTGCTCGCATAAAATTCAAGGCATTAATGTTTGCCTACAAAACCACCACTGGCTCTGCACCCCTTTACCTAAATTTATTACTTCAGACTTATGTGCCCTCTAGAAGCTTGCGTTCTGCAAGAAACCTTTACAATTAATCCAGAACTCGGCAACAAGATTAATTTTTAATGAGCGGAAAAGAATGCACGTCACACCTCTGTTTATCGATTTGCACTGGCTACCAATAGCTGCTCGCATAAAATTCAAGGTATTAATGTTTGCCTACAAAATCACCACTGGCTCTGCCCCCCTTTACCTAAATTCATTACTTCAGACTTATGTTCTAGAAGCTTGCGTTCTGCAAGTGAACGTCGCTTTATCGTGCCATTCCAAAGAGGCACAAAATCACTTTCACAGACTTTTAAATTAAATGTTCCCTCCTGGTGGAATGACCTGCCCAACTCAGGCAGCTGAGTCCTTAGCCATCTTCAAGAATCGGCTAAAAACACATTTCTTCCATCTTTATTTGACCCTCTAGCTGTAGGACTCTCTATTCTAATACTATTCTTTAAAAAAAAAAAAAATTGCCCCTTTTAGACTTGCATTCTATTCATTTACTAGCTGCTTGTTTTCTTAAAAAAAGCTTGCTCTATTATTTTTCTATTCTATTTTTATTTATTATATAATAAAAAAAAAAACCAAGAAAAAAAACCCTTGCTACGTGTACTGCGTTAAGCGAACTGAGACTTGTTATAGCACTTACATATCATTGCTCTCTTGTTGATTTTGATTGCTTCCATTGTCCTCATTTGTAAGTCGCTTTGGATAAAAGCGTCTGCTAAATGACTAAATGTAAATGTAAATATGCAATATGTTGATCATACTAAGTATAAAAGTTAAAACAACACACACACACACTGTGAACACACACCCGGAGCAGTGGGCAGCCATTTTTGCTGCAGCGCCCGGGGAGCAGTTGTGTGTTTGGTGCCTTCCTCAAGGGCACCTCAGTCGTGGTATTGAGGGTGGAAGAGAGCACGTTTCATTCACTCCCCCAGCTGCAATCCCTGCCGGTACCGACACTCGAACCGGTGACATTTGGGTTACAAGTCCGACTTCTCTAACCATTAGTCTACGGCTGCCCCAGATCAAATAAATGCAGCCTTGGTGAGCATAAAAGCACACATTTAATTTGAAAAAATTTTTTATAAATAAAAAATAAATAAATAAATAAAAATAACGACCACAATTTTGAACAGTAGTGTGAAATATATACGTTAACAGCATTATAGTGTATTTACAGGTTTCGTAAAAAGTGTTATCTTTTGGGCAAATGTGACACCAAGAAACCCAAAATGAACTGAAAGCATCAGTGTGGGTAGCAATCCCTAGACTCAGATGTTAAGGGTTATTTAGCCTGGCTAATGGTTCCATCACATTCCCTGCTTCATTATTCATTATTGACTGTGTTATTGATCCAAATCTAATCTGTGCTTCCTAATTTGTGAGCAGCTGTTAGATGTATTTGTGTGTAATCTGCATGTTTATGACTGTTTCTGTGACTGGGACTTTTTAGCGTTCTGTGGAGAGTTATGTAGATAAACGAATGGGAACCACGTATGGCCCTCCGGCAGGAAAAAAAATGTCCATCTTTATTGACGACATCAATATGCCTGTGATCAATGAGTGGGGTGACCAGGTAAGAAACTGCATATGAAAAAAGCTGCCTAAATAGTTCCTTTAAGCTGCATAATGTAACACACACTATTTGTATGTTTGTGCTTTTTTTATGTGGTAAAGTTTCATTCCCAAGAAGCACAGGTGAATTCATTAAACAGTTTCAAGACAAATACCTGCATCCTATTCACTAACCACCCAAAATAAATTTTTTAAGGTCTATCTGTGCTGTTACAGGTAAACAGGTCTCCTTTCTATTGGAATTAAGTTTATTATTCCCAAAATTCAGCATTGTTTGCCTTGTATAATTTATGTTGCACCAATCTCCCCCTCTGAAAGCAGGTGGTAGACATTATTTTGTTTAAAGGAGACAGTTGTGTACATTTTCTCTTCGACATGTCAGCAGTCATTTATCAAATTATGATATAATACATTGTTGATTATAAATCAAGACACTTGATTTGCATAATTCCTTTTTAGTGCACTGGTGCTAAAACATCTATTCTCTCAATGTGGACTCTCTATTTGCAAAGTTTGAACAAAAAAAAAAAAAAACGTTGACAGAACCCATTTACTCTCTTCACAGGTCACCAATGAGATAGTTCGGCAGCTGATGGAGCAAAATGGCTTCTTTAACCTGGAGAAACCAGGAGAGTTCACCAACATTCTGGATATCCAATTCTTGGCAGCTATGATCCATCCTGGAGGGGGACGAAATGACATTCCCCAGAGACTGAAGAGACAGTTTTCTATTTTCAACTGTACTCTTCCTTCCAATGCCTCCATAGACAAGATTTTTGGTTAGTATTATGGTCTGCCATTTGCAAAAAAAACAAAAAAACATTACTTTAGGATAAAAAAAACCCAACTAAAAAGGGCACTTTGAAACACAATTGTTTCATCCCTTTGTCTCAAAATTGTAGCAATAACATGCAATCACAGACAGCATTATTAATCAGTATTCAGCACACTACAAAATTTAGTCCAAATTGTAATCTTATTCTAAATATGACAGTATTTTGCTCTTTGTGTCATTGTTTCCTTCAAATCTTTGCAGTTCTTTAGTTATGGAGCTGTAGGACATGCACAAAGTATTTCAAATTTACCATTGTTTATATATTGACATTTTAAAATAATCCATCAAATGATCTATCTAGACATGCATTTTAATATGCTATAAAAGGCAGAAAAAAAAAACAAAATAAGTATGTGGAACATGCTTCTTGGCTTGGCTTAGAGAAATATGATTTATCACATCTCATTTAATTCGGTCAAGGTTGTCAACAGCTTTGCTTAAGCAGAACCATTTTTGTAATTGCGTATTGATTCTGACTATGGGTTGTTGTTAGTGGTTCTCTCTCTGCTTGAAGGCCTGAATCTTTATATTGAAGATATAAGTGAATATTTATATCACAGTTTTGAAATGATATTTCAGGCTCACATGCAGGTTAGCCTCCAATCTCGATGTGTGTGTAATATTGTCACTTGTGACAATTGTCATTCTTATTCAGCTCAGTATTCTATCATTCAGAAAGGCCACATTTGCTCATTCTGTCCTTCACTTTTGTGAATTTCCTGTCTGTTAACTACAATCCTTTCTCATTCACTTTAGTATGCCATTTACATCTTTTGCTGCCACAGGTGTGATAGGCACTGGTCATTACTGTTCCCGTCGGGGATTTTCAGAAGAAGTACGCAATACAGTGGTCAGGCTGGTTCCACTGACTCGAAAACTATGGCAAATGACAAAGGTTAAAATGCTGCCCACTCCCGCCAACTTCCACTACATTTTTAACCTGCGTGACCTCTCCCGCATCTGGCAGGGAATGCTCAGCGTGACTGCAGAGGTTAATAGCTCGTCTGATGTGAGTGGAACTGTATTTCTGATCTTATTCAGACTCTCAATGAACAATCTGAATGAAATTTCAGTAACCCATGATTACAGATTACACCATATTAAGCAAGTCGTATGTATGTATGTATTTCCTTTAATTGCCATCCATTTGTCCATTCTTGCATGGTTTTGATTGAGATTCCACTTAATAATTCTGATTCCTAAACTGATCCCTTAATTCCATTAATGATTCTACTTTATTTGATAACATGTAATATCTCTGGCTCAATAGATTAATTCATTTGCATATTAGACTACACTGGTTGCATTATGTTTGTTGTTGCCAGTAAGAAAAATACAATAGAAGTTCATGTTAACTGTTAATGGAATCAACTGTTAATGTAAACAACTTTCAATATTTTTTTTTATTCCCATATTCTTTCAATGAAACCCAACGTACATTGTTTAAACAGAAAGATTTTGTATAAAATATTGGTCCAGGTATTACTACGGCTGTGGAAGCATGAATGCAAACGTGTTATTGCTGACCGGTTTACTGCCCCAGAGGATGTGGCCTGGTTTGACTACACACTGGCCAAGCTGGTTGAAGAAGAGCTTGGGGAAGAAGAACGAATGGTGGTGGATCTTGGGGTGGATTCCTACTTTGTGGACTTTCTCAGAGATGCACCTGAGGCCACAGGTAATGATCAGAACAAATCCAAAACCACATATAATGACAATGTTTTTTTATTATTAAATTGAGTAAAGTATTAAGTTACCAGTGCCAGTTCTGTCTAATAAATTTGTTTAGTAGCATTGTTCTTTGCTGTTTTTTTAGTATGCCGACAAGAGTAAAAATAACTTCCCTCTGGCATAACCAAGATGTCACCAAAGAACTGACTTGCCTTAAAAGGACTTTGAACATGCCTATTAAGGACCTACCCAAATATTATTTGTATTCATTTGATTTTCGTTTAAAGGAACACTCTACTATTTTTGAAAATAGGCCCATTTTCCAAATCCCCTAGAGTTAAACAGTTGAGTTTTACCATTTTCGAATCCAATCAGCCGATCTCCGGGTCTGGCAGTAGCACTTTTAGCTGTAGCTTAGCATAGATCATTGAATACATCGTGTACTAAGACCGACGGAAAATGAAAAGTTATTACGCAGCGCCTAGCTGGGGACTATTTTCAGGCGCTGAGTAATATCATTGCGCCTGCTGCACCCATTGTATGGCAGCAAAGTTTCTTGATTATTGCGCCGGAATGAGAGTATAGTTCCTAGCCATATAGGCCTAGAAAATCGCAATTTTTCATTTTCCGTCGGTCTTAGTACAAGAGTCAAGTTTTAAATAGGAAAAATATAGAAAATCTTTGGTCATTTTTGAGCGAGATGCTAACGGTCTAATCCGATTCAATTATCTCTGCTAAGCTACAGCTAAAAGTGCTACGCCAGACCCGGAGATCGGCTGAATGGATTTGAAAACGGTAAAACTCA
>NW_015537952.1:116242-151301 GCF_001515605.1 Sinocyclocheilus anshuiensis
GGCCTGGTGCTTTTTTCCTTTTCTGCTTCCGGAAGACCTGGCGCACCTCATCTTCGCTGATCTGAATTGCAGGTGTGGGGGAGATGGGGGTTGCTGGAGGTGTGAATGGTTGTGTGGAGAGGTGTTCAGGGCGGGTGTGGGGTGTTTTTTCAAACCTGCAGTAGAACTCATTCAGATCGTCTGCCAGTTGTTGATTCTCCACAGTGCTGGGGGATGGTGTCTTGTAGTTGGTGATTTCTTTCAGACTTTTCCACACTGATGCTGAGTCACTGGAAGAGAATTGAATCCTTATTTTTTCAGAATAATTCCTCTTTGCCACTCTGATCTCCTTTTCCAGTGTGTATTTAGCCTGTTTATACAAGACATTTTCCCCCTTCCTGTAAGCATCTTCTTTGGCCTGACGGAGCTGTCTGAGTTTTGCAGTGAACCATGGTTTGTCATTGTTGTAGGTTAAATGAGTCCTGGTAGGAATGCACATGTCTTCACAGAAACTGATATAAGATGTTACAGTCTCTGTGAGCTCATCCAGATCGGTGGCAGCAGCTTCAAAAACACTCCAATCAGTGAGGTCAAAACAAGCTTTTAAATCCTGCTCTGCTTCATTAGTCCATCTTTTTACAGTCCTTAATACAGGTTATTAATAACCTTAGTAATTAACCTTAATAAGATATTTCCTAACATTGCTTTCATAATATTTGCAACTTCTCTTCTGAATTGAAATTAAATATCTAGGACTGATGTATTATATACAGGTGAAGAGCCAGAGGAAACTGATTTCGACATCCCAAAAGAATATGAGCCCTTCAAATCCTTTGATAGTCTAATGGAGAGGCTGAACATGTTTTTGAGTCATTATAACGAGAGTATCAGAGGAGCAGGCATGGATATGGTCTTCTTCAGGGATGCCATGATTCATCTGGTTAAGGTACATAGAGTACAGTATCTTACTACACTGATGTTTCTTGTATCTCTGTATTGACAGCATATTATCATCAGGGCTCAACCCTGGCCAGTTGAGTAATCCTGCCCTTGATATCATAAGAATGTTTTTAGGGCTCAAATTTTTTTTTTAAAAGAATAACCTTTGCTATAAGATATTAGCATCATTCTAGCATGAAAGAGAAAAAGAAATGTAGTGCTCACAAGAAATTTAGATGATTCCAATTTATTTTTTCATGCTGATTACAGGACCTACACATGTCCTATTTTAGAGAAGAGTACAAATAAGAACAAATAAGTTTCTTTATGTAAAGTGTGTGTATAAATGTTTTGCATGGTAATGAGGTTGCATCTGTCTCTACCTTTTTTCTCTCTTGCACACTCTTTCCCCAGATTTCTCGGATTATCAGGACCCCTCGGGGAAATGGCCTTCTGGTCGGTGTAGGGGGATCTGGAAAACAGAGTCTGACAAGACTAGCATCTTTCATCGCTGGCTACAAGACTTTCCAGATTACACTCACCCGGTGAGTCACCTTCACGTACTCAATCATTTATAGCCTCTTTATTCAAATTCACTTTTCCCCTCCAGATGAACAGTGTCTCTTGTTATTTGAGTAGCAGATCTACATCATCACATGTCTAGACAAGATTTATAATGCAACTCATTATTACATAGTAATAACATAGTTATAGCACAGTAATATACGTGTCACTGTAATAGCAGTGCTTTTGTTGTCTATGTTTATGTCAAAAGTCAATAAGAACAATGTATATATATAATATATATAATACCATATAATATGTATAATACCAATACTACTATATATAATACTAATTCTACTATACAGTGCCTTGCGAATGTATTCATACTCCTTCATTCTTTTCACATTTTGTTTTGTTGCTGCCTTATGTTAAACTGCTTTAAATTCGTTTTTTTCCACAACAATCTACACTCCATACACCATAATTGTCAAGCAAATAAACTGGTTTTTAACATCTTTGCAAATGTATTAAAAATAAAAAACTAAAATGATTCCATTGCATAAGTATTCATACCTGCGACAGTTGAAATTTAGCTCAGGAGCATTCATTTTGCTTGTAGATATTACTACACTTCAAGGGAAGTTAACCTGTGGCAAATTCAATTGAATGGGTATGATTTGGAAAGGCACAAACGTCTTAATAAAAGGTCTAACAGCTGATAATGCATATCAGAGCAAAAAGCAAGCCCTGAGGACAAAGGAACTGCACCAATCCAGTCTGTTTGTTTATTTGTTTGTGTATTTATTTGGATCCCCATTAGCTATGCCCTAAGGCATTGCTAGTCTTCCTGGGGTCCACACAACACTTAACATTCATACATTATTACATACATTAAAAAAATAAAAGTTAAATGCATTCTCCATATTCCAAAGCATCTCTATAAACATTTCTTCTACCCTTTTAATATCTATAACACCTACTATATAAAAACATATTACTTATTCAACTAATTCCTATACCTCAACCTCCTATAAGTACAGAATTCCAAGGTGTGCCTTTACCTGCCTTTTAAAATCAATTTTCCGTGTTATCCTAATTAATGACAATGGTAAAAGATGCCATGATTTCATTGCCCTAAATGTTACTGTATGTTTAAGAAAATTAGTCTTAGCATTAGGGAGTAGAAATCTACCCTCTGTTGCTCGTCTAGTAGCATATTCATGTGACTGAACATTAGATTGTAATTGATTATACTGATCCAATGGAGTTTTAAAATGTAAAATCTTCCATGTTGATAACAATATTACAGCAATCATCCTATTGTAGGTCACAGGACTATAACAACATGATGAATATAGTATGTCAGAATTACATGTATATGACACAAATTCAAACTATATGGAACTTTTTTAATGGTGACAAGGTATGTACTTATTTTAAAAAGGTACTTAATCAGAGAGAATGTGTTTTAGACGTGGTGTCACTTTCAGTGCCATTTTGTTTTTATTTCATGTCTTAGGGATTAATCGTCTCCAGTTCATTGAAGTTCATTGAACTCAGTAATTGAGGAAAAAATAAAGGCACTTAAAGACCAAGAGCATTTCAAGGGCTGCATTCAGACATAATCTCCAAAAGGCCTTAGAGATGTTAATTTTGGTAAAATTTTAAAGAAATGCTTTTGACTATAAAGAAATGTTAAAGAAAATCTTTTGACTATAATTGCACACATTTTTATTAGGGTATATATTACAGCTATTTTCTAAAACTCCAGTATTTTATGAATGAAAAGACCTGCTGTTTCCTTCATCATCCAGTTCCTAGGGAAAATGAGAATGCATAAAATGTACAAGAATGAGAAAGAGACACAAAGACCTTATGAGCTAAAAAAGAAAAAAGACAATGCATCCAGTAGCACAGTCTGGGAATGGTGACAATTACCCATAATTCAGCTAATTTACGTCAATTTAAATGTGTAAACTACCTAACCTCTGTAGGATTGTTATTTATGTGTGCAGAATTTTAATGAAAGAAAAAATCTGAAGCAAATATTTCCACTCAAGTGTTTGTTGACAGTAAAATTAGGCCTTTAAAAGTTACTTGCATGTTTACAATTTATACTGTGATATTTGTGGTCTGCACTATGTTGCCTGTTGATGGGGTTTTCAAACTTGGGTCTGTGGAAAAGTTTAGATATAAAGTGTAAAAAAATAAATAAATAAATAAATTGCAATAAATTGTAAATTGTTAAAGTAAGATACAATAATTGATTAAGGTAAATAAAATATAATATGGATTAAAATGAAAAAAAAAAGATAAAAAATTATTAAAATAAATACACGAATATCGAATACTTCTAACAGCAGGGTACTACAATTAGTAGAAAAAAGTAATAATATATAATAAGTAATAATAGTAATAATGAAGAAAATGTAATAGAAACTAAATATTTTCCAAATATTATTTTACACATTATTACCTATTTATAATTAGGGCTGGGTAATCTGACAATAGTCCAGCTGTGAGAAGAAGAGAATGTCCAATATTATTTTCATTATATCAAACGTATATAATATTGTCTACATCTCCTTACTACAGCTACTACCCTTCCCATTCTCTTCACTGTGTTCTCAATATGCTTTGACCATGACAATTTATTATCCAGGGTGATACCCAATAATTTTGCTTCCTTAACTTGCTGAATAAGTGTTTTATTTATATATAATTTCAGCTCTGGTTTGATGAAGGGGTATGAATACTTTCGCAAGGCACTGTATATAATACCAATACATACCAATACTACTGATTGGGCAAAGCCATGGGTTAATTGACACATTTCATGTGATTGGCACTCGTTTGAACCAATTTGTAAAAAAAAAATTTCTCCATTCCCCCTATCATTGATGTTTCTACTGTAATATAAATAAAAAGGTGGCTTTGGTTTCTCTGGTGTAATGCAGTTTAGTTGTACTCCAGTAGATGGTATCTGTGCATAACAGTGTTCTGGTCTTCACTTTCCAATTGTGCTCTGCTGTTGCTGACTATAAAGAGGAAAGAACTCATATCCAATCAACTGTGCAGTCCGACTCAAACAATGAGACTGGACATTTTCAATTCAGACCCCTGTCTTCCCATGCAACTGATAATTCAGTGAAACAATTTAAAGTGGGAATATCTGTTAATCATTCAATTCTGTAAAAAAAACAAAAACAAAAACAAAAAAAACAGGAAGCCATCTATCAAGTGATTCTTTTTATATAGGAATATTTTTTTCTGGTGGGAGTGGAATGTTTTGCCTGTGGCCACCTGTAATTCCACAGCACTTTTCTTTATATTGCATTTGTGATGATAGCAGGAAAGCCTTCGGAAATTTAACTTGTATTTGGAGAATGTTTTCCATGCTGCTTATATTTTAGAATGATATGAATGAATATGGTGTTGATCTCAGAGTGTGTGAGATTCCCCAGAGAAAACAGATTGATTTCACCTTGCTGTGTTCAAAACACAAGCTGCTCACAATTCTCTGCATCCAAGTGGTCTTTTTTTTTTTTTTACAACTAATTCCATCTCTGTTTGGTACAGTGTTGTAAAAAGGCAAGCTATCAGTTTTGTTCACTTTCTTGCTATACCCAAAACACTTTCTGTTTCTTGCTATACCCAAAAAAGTTTCTGGGGTCATCCTTACAGAGAAGACACAAGTGCTTCTCAGATTGCTCTATTGAACACGTTTTTATACATTCCTAATATATTTCAAATTGTGTTGCATCTACAGTATAAGTTAAATATCACACTGCATCTATAGTATAAGTTAAATATTTTGCTAATAGATCAACTTTGTTTATAGATCAACATAGTTTGACAGTAAATTGAGAACATGTTGCTATATGGCAACACTGTAATATAAATTAATTGCAGTAATGCATATACTGTGTAATATAATAATTGTAATAATAATTGTATTTATGCATACAGAACAGAATTTAAATTTGCTTCATTTGTTCAGAAAAATGAAAACAGCTATCGGCCAAGAAGAAAGCCAAGAAGTGCACAACTGAATCTAAAACTTAGGATGAGCTAGGTTTCATAGCAATATTAAAGGATAAATAATTATGATTTTTATTTAGTTCCAGTTTATAAAAGTAAAAGTTTTGATTCATACAATAAGCATGCATGTACTTATCACCGTTTGAAAGATCCCAACTCTAATGTACCCCAAAAGCTTGAAAGGGATAAGAGAGAATTAATTTAAGGTGATCTGTTCATTTCAATAAATTAATACCCAATGAATACGATCACCTCAAAGGAATGATTCACTATTCATGTTTCATTTGTTCAGAAAAATGAACACAGCTATTGGCCAGGAATAAAGCCAAGAAGTGCACAACTGAATCTAAAACTTAGGATGAGCTAGGTTTCATAGCAATATTAAAGGATAAATAATTATGATTTTTATTTAGTTCCAGTTTATAAAAGTAAAAGTTTTGATTCATACAATAAGCATGCATGTACAGTAATTATAAAAGAAATAAATTCTTTTTAAGAAAAACTACACATTTGATTTTATTTTTTTAACAACACATTTGCATGTTCATGGTGCTTTGTTGTTTGTTTATTGGTCACATGACATGAAAACAAGTAAATGTATATTGTTTTTCTTTAAAAATAATTAATTTTATTCATATTTTATGATTTCATTAATTATAATCTTTTATTTTTTTCTTTTACCAACCCAGTTTGGGAAACCCTGCCAGAGGAATAAAGACTGCTAATTTGCATGCTGTGTTTTTCTGTAGTTCCTACAACACCCTCAACCTGATGGAGGACCTGAAGGGATTGTACAGGACTGCTGGACAACAGGGCAAAGGCATCAGCTTTATTTTCACTGACAACGAGATCAAGGATGAATCCTTCCTGGAGTACATGAACAACGTCCTTTCATCAGGAGAGGTCAGAGAACTGTTCTGACATCATGCTTATTGAAACACACTTCCCCACAAGCCCTAAAGCATCCATTCTGAGCCATTCCATGATGTTTTCAGAACACTCGCTAAAATAAGCCAAGCTACATGTGTTCCCAAGGTTACAACGTATGTCCCCCTAATAACTCAACCTTTATTTCACTATAAATAAGTCAGATTTCCCAAGGCGCTATAATGAAAATAAACAAAGGGAGCATGTCGCCCTGTCCTCTGACAAATTACAGAGCTCATTCTGTGTGGTAATGACACACAAATAAATAGGATTTGTGAGGCACGAGATGCATTGCTTCATTATAGAAAGAGACAGATGGGTTTGTCAAAGAGGGGGAAAAATGGCAGCTCTGCGTCCTGGAACGTGACACCTGCCAGAGAGCATTGGCTGCACTTGTGGATCACACTAAAGTAGGGTGACCATACTTGCCATTTTCCCAGGACGCGTCCTGGCCAGGATTTCTATATTGCCTAAAATATCTAGGTAATTGCATCGCTTTGACCGTAGATCCCACTTTCTCACACACACCATGATTGGTCCATTATGTACAATGCCTGCATGTTATTGGTCAAACTACTTTATAAAAGTAAAAGTTTTGATTCATACAATAAGCATGCATGTACAGTAATTATAAAAGAAATAAATTCTTTTTAAGAAAAACTACACATTTGATTTTATTTTTTTAACAACACATTTGCATGTTCATGGTGCTTTGTTGTTTGTTTATTGGTCACATGACATGAAAACAAGTAAATGTATATTGTTTTTCTTTAAAAATAATTAATTTTATTCATATTTTATGATTTCATTAATTATAATCTTTTATTTTTTTCTTTTACCAACCCAGTTTGGGAAACCCTGCCAGAGGAATAAAGACTGCTAATTTGCATGCTGTGTTTTTCTGTAGTTCCTACAACACCCTCAACCTGATGGAGGACCTGAAGGGATTGTACAGGACTGCTGGACAACAGGGCAAAGGCATCAGCTTTATTTTCACTGACAACGAGATCAAGGATGAATCCTTCCTGGAGTACATGAACAACGTCCTTTCATCAGGAGAGGTCAGAGAACTGTTCTGACATCATGCTTATTGAAACACACTTCCCCACAAGCCCTAAAGCATCCATTCTGAGCCATTCCATGATGTTTTCAGAACACTCGCTAAAATAAGCCAAGCTACATGTGTTCCCAAGGTTACAACGTATGTCCCCCTAATAACTCAACCTTTATTTCACTATAAATAAGTCAGATTTCCCAAGGCGCTATAATGAAAATAAACAAAGGGAGCATGTCGCCCTGTCCTCTGACAAATTACAGAGCTCATTCTGTGTGGTAATGACACACAAATAAATAGGATTTGTGAGGCACGAGATGCATTGCTTCATTATAGAAAGAGACAGATGGGTTTGTCAAAGAGGGGGAAAAATGGCAGCTCTGCGTCCTGGAACGTGACACCTGCCAGAGAGCATTGGCTGCACTTGTGGATCACACTAAAGTAGGGTGACCATACTTGCCATTTTCCCAGGACGCGTCCTGGCCAGGATTTCTATATTGCCTAAAATATCTAGGTAATTGCATCGCTTTGACCGTAGATCCCACTTTCTCACACACACCATGATTGGTCCATTATGTACAATGCCTGCATGTTATTGGTCAAACTACTTTTCGATCATTACCTTCAGCAAGCATGAAAACAGGAAAAAACAAAGCCAAAACAAATCCTGACAAGGACGCATCCTGGGAAAATGGCACGTATGGTCACCCTACACTATGTTGCGGTCCATGATGGCAAGAACCCCCTCAACATCTGGCAACACACAGGCTTCCGATGACAGCGGCTCAGATGTGGAGTTAACAGCTGAAGTCTGTCTGCACTGGATGTGACAAAGTGAGTGTTAACAATCATTTTGATACGTCATAAATAGAACGAGGCATCAGTTTACTGTCGTGTCTCATCCAGTGCAGACAGTCATTTTGTTTCAACAGAAAGCTAAGAATTATTGTGCCCTGACTAAGCTTAATCATAAACTAAAATAATTTAATAATTTTGATAATTTTATTTATTTATTTGTTTGTTTGTTTTTTTAAGTTGATTGGGACAGAGGCCAAATTCTGTCATTTTGTAGAATTTTATTTTTTCTTTCCTAAATCTCCTTTCTGAATCATGTTGAGGTTTATTGCACCAAAAATAATCATAATTTAGTTTACAATAATTTTTACAGATTTCCTACAATTAATTAGCCTGTTTTTGCTCCATTCAAGAATTCAATCAGCACAATACACTGCAAACTGACATTCACATCTGGCTCCATTTTGATATGGAACATTTACTTTGCAAGCACTGTTTATGTTAACTTCATGATGATTTTTGAACGAGTTATAAATGGCAGTGGGGACTGGGGAGGGAGCTTTGCTTTTGTTTTTTGTTTTTCTTTTCCTTTTTTTCTTTTTTGTAAAGGTAAAACTCTTTTATTTAAAAACAGAAAAGAAAAGTCAGTTTTATGTGATATTCTTTTAAAAAAGGAATTATTTTCCTTAAAAATGGATTAAAACATGGTTAAGATGTGATTAATATTATTATGGTATAAAAACAGTCAAATTTGCATAATATTTCATAAACAAAAATGCAAGGCGTATATGTTGTGAAAGGCAAATTCTATGCAAATCTGCAGAGATCTGTGGGAAAAGATTCCATGTGGGCCTATAAGAAAGAGGGAGGGAGAGAGTGAGTGGGTAGCCACAGGGAAACCAGTCACAGAATAAGTACCAGGAATAATAAAAAGATTTACAAATGACTAAATGTGTTTAATTAGCACTATGTTCCAATGTGTCTTACTCACCATCACTGAATAAATAAAAGGGTTAGAGAATAATTGGCCATCATTCAAACCGCAGGGTGTACCTCTTAGTGTTTTTGAAGTTGTCATAAAGTCTTAGAAAGGTTTTTGGTCAGCCGGGTTTGGTGAAGGTTATTTCATTAATCATGCTGTTAAGTACATAAAGAGAATCGACTGCACAGGAGAAGAGCACTCGAGGGCCCAGGGAGAGATGGCCCTGCTCAAGAAAATGAATGAAGCACACAAGCCCTCAGTTATACTGAGGATCTCAGGGTTTAGTTGGGAAACCAAGGCGAGACTGGTGTGTCAGTGTGGAAGACAGAGGCATTAACAAATGGAGTTTAGTGCAAGTTATTATCCAAGATACTGAAAAGAGAGCAGAACAGCAAGATAATTCTTTAAGGGACATGACGAGACAGACTCCAGCATTTTTATCTCATGGTAATTGCTTTATTTTTGTGAGATTGAGAGTGTTGTACTCTGTCGTGCAGCAGGAGGCCTGTGTAGCCAAACTTAAGTGAAATATGTTCCAGTTCCAGAAATATGTTCCTTGTTCCAGTCATGCACTAATGCATTTGTAGTCCTTCTGAGAACTTTTTGTCTCCTGACAGACAGTTGTATCATAATCTAATATATTAGCATTATCTTATACAGTGGGGCCCAGCAGTATCAGACCTCAGACCACATTGAAAATCTGGGATTCCAAATGTAATTTAAAACATGAAAATAAACAATGTTTTATTGTTTCTGACCATTTAGAATGAAGAAATAATATGGTCTTAACTAAAAAAAGAAATAAGATAATGCACTATTTCTAGGTCTCTAAATCAAATAAGCAAACTTGTGATGCTGACCATGTTAACAAGTCAAAAAACTTCCACTGATGCACACAAATTACTCCTTGGAAAATTCTCAAAAGTGATAAACTCAAGTAAATACTTATCACCGTTTGAAAGATCCCAACTCTAATGTACCCCAAAAGCTTGAAGGGGATAAGAGAGAATTAATTTAAGGTGATCTGTTCATTTCAATAAATTAATACCCAATGAATACGATCACCTCAAAGGAATGATTCACTAAATAATGAAAAATCTGCAACCCTTTATTCAGCCTCATGTCATTCCAAATCCATAATACATTCTTTCTTCTGTGGAACATAAAAGGAGGTGTTTTGAAGAAACTGTTCAGACTGTTCTTTGTCATGCATTGCTCTACCATAACCAGGGGCTACCAAGGTGCCATAAAATCATATGAGTCATGGGCTGTATTCCAAGTCTTCTGATGCCATATGATAGAATTGAGTGAAGAACAAACCAAAATTGAATTAAATATTTTTTAGTTTG
Organism: Sinocyclocheilus anshuiensis; assembly: GCF_001515605.1. Taxonomy (NCBI): domain Eukaryota; kingdom Metazoa; phylum Chordata; class Actinopteri; order Cypriniformes; family Cyprinidae; genus Sinocyclocheilus; species Sinocyclocheilus anshuiensis. The sequence continues at coordinate 126,813 of NW_015537952.1, forward strand.
ACACATTTTCAAATATAGTGAATCACATATTCTCATTGTATGTAAAAGAGCACAGTCTTAAGAATGTTTTTCTTTTGTGGGCCACGAAAGAAAGTAATGCAGGTTTGCCTACAGAGCAGTACTGAGGAGGTATTGCGTTAACATGACCGCGTCTCAGGGGAGAACACTGCACTTCTGCAGAGCTAAGGGTGGACAGAGGGAAGAGTTGGAGAGACAAACTGTTTATTTGGAATTACATTTGTTGAAAGAGAAAGGGCACATTAGTATAATATTCCAAGAGTACATACAGTATCTATCTATCTATCTATCTATCTATCTATATCTATATCTATATCTATCTATATCTATATCTATCTATCTATATCTATCTATATCTATATAAATTGCAGATTAGCCTACATTAAAAAATTGCCTACTCAAATTAAAAATTATCGTAATTTTAACTAAAAAATTTATGTAAAAATGCCACAAAAATGAAGACTATATAAAATGTATATAGCAATGAATACGATCACCTCAAAGGAATGATTCACTAAATAATGAAAAATCTGCAACCCTTTATTCAGCCTCATGTCATTCCAAATCCATAATACATTCTTTCTTCTGTGGAACATAAAAGGAGGTGTTTTGAAGAAACTGTTCAGACTGTTCTTTGTCATGCATTGCTCTACCATAACCAGGGGCTACCAAGGTGCCATAAAATCATATGAGTCATGGGCTGTATTCCAAGTCTTCTGATGCCATATGATAGAATTGAGTGAAGAACAAACCAAAATTGAATTAAATATTTTTTAGTTTGACACATTTTCAAATATAGTGAATCACATATTCTCATTGTATGTAAAAGAGCACAGTCTTAAGAATGTTTTTCTTTTGTGGGCCACGAAAGAAAGTAATGCAGGTTTGGAAAGACATGAGTATGAATAAATGATAACAGACTTTGTATTTTTGGGGGAACTATCCCTTAAGTGATTCAGAGAATGACTAAGAACATTCAAATGTCTTCTCCCTTCCTTTGAAGGCGTAAATTTATTCCCTCAGGTGTGTCATTATGTCTATATTGTACATTTGTCGTAAATTCCCAGAGAAACCAGGTTTAATCTAATGAGCTGTGAAATATTTCTCTGCCACAGGTGTCCAATCTGTTTGCTCGAGATGAGATCGACGAGATTATCAGTGACCTCATTCCAGTCATGAAGCGAGAGTTTCCACGGCGTCCACCCACAAATGAAAACCTACATGAGTATTTTATGAGCAGAGTGAGGCAGAACCTTCACGTGGTTCTGTGCTTCTCTCCAGTCGGAGAGAGGTTCCGTAATCGAGCTTTGAAATTTCCTGCTCTCATTTCAGGATGCACCATGGACTGGTTTAGTCGCTGGCCCAAAGATGCTCTGATCGCAGGTCAGTAATTTGAAATGTCAGATCCATTAAGGTTCAATATACCCAAGGGGAACCCTAAAATCTGGCAGTGATTCTAATGCCTTAATAAATAAAATATATCATGTCTAAGAAGGGATACAGCACATTTTTTGAGTGAGTGCATTTACTGAAATTTGTGTTCTGGATCAAACAAAACTAGAATGGAGCATACAATGACTGGTTTGACAGAGTGGCAATATTTTACTGCTGTTTCAAATGGTTTTGGCCCCATTTGACCCCATTTTGTGATTTGTATGCTGGTTGTGGAATGAAAAAACAATTAATTCCAGAGACCCAGCATCTATAAACAATGTATAACCGGCCAAATCCCAGACCAGATTTACCTGTTAAAATCAGCACTCAAACCAATGTCTTATAATGCTAATTGTCTATTCCGAAAATAGCCCCTATTGTCAGAGTAAATTTGTGTGCCTGTACAGTTTGATGCAGAAAACAAGTAATTTAGGAATGACACAAAATGATTCACAAACCATTTAAATCAGTCACATTTTAGAGAACATATCTTCTGCTCTGTTAGAACATGTAGCTGAGAATGGAACAATAATTTAAACATATTCAAAGACAATCAAGAAAAGCATCAGCAATCAGTCGTAGCAAAATGAATGTGATTGTAGCTATTGCTAGATAAACAGTATATATACATATTGTGCAGAGAAATAGGAAAAACATGCTTTTTGTTTGTTTTGTCTTAGTGTCAGAACACTTCCTGTCCACGTATGACATAGACTGCACTCCCGAGGTAAAGGGGGAAGTGGTTCAGTGCATGGGCTCTTTTCAGGATGGGGTGGCAGAAAAGTGTGCAGATTATTTTCAGCGGTACCGCCGTTCCACACACGTCACACCCAAATCCTACCTGTCATTCATCCATGACTACAAGACCATCTACAAAGAAAAGCACTTAGAGGTTCAGACTCTAGCTGACAGGTCAGTATAATCAGAAATAGAATGACGAGAGCTTAAATTAATATTGTATAATGTCCTGACTTTGAAGGGTGAATTCACTAAAGTGATGTGCCACTTTTGTGCATTGTATTTGTGCAAGAAAAAAAATAATTATAACCAGGTTAAACAGGTTATAAACCTAGTGTTGAAATAGTGCTGCGCTGTGTATTTGAATAAAGTCATTGTCAATCCCTTTTGTCCAAACATGTCACCTTTCTATGTAAATTAAACTACAGATTCTGCCTTATGCAAAAACCAGACATTATTTGCCTGGCATAATTACTGTAGTATTACTGACCAAAGGAAATAAGATGGTAGATTGGATGCTGTGGCATGATACAGTAAAATCTACTCAAAGTATGCCAGATTGCAGTAATATTCTGCATCCTCCACAGCCTACAACAATATCTGAAATTGCACTGTGCATGGACATTTGTGGGTGCATTTGTATTGTTACCTAATTTGCATAATTCAGTTAGTCCATGCAAATAAACAGCACTATCAGCAGGCACATTCTTAGTGGATTCCCCCCTGATTTTCTGTAAAAAATTAATTACGGAGTCTGGAATGTGTTGTAGACTTTCATTTCCAAGTGTATTGTTTTATTAGGATGAACACCGGCCTCCAGAAACTCAAGGAGGCCTCTGAGTCTGTTGCTGCCCTCAGCAAAGAACTGGAGGTGAAGGAGAAAGAACTTCAAATAGCCAATGAGAAGGCTGATATGGTAAATGTTTTTGTTAATGATTGTGTACCTCCCGACATAACTTTCCATTCTGATTATTTCAAAATGTTATTTATTACTTCTAACCATAGTTAGCTGATAAAGGTCAACAAAACTCTCTCAAAGTCCTGGTCAATTTTAACAGAGGCCCCTCATGAGTGTGTCAGCTCCCCTGTCCACTTCATTCTATACACGATTGATTGCTTGAGTCATCATCCCAGAAATGAAATTTCCAGGCCATATTGAAGTTCTTGGTTTGTTGTACATGGACAGGAGTACAAAGGATTATTACTCAGATATCAACATGTTTGTGTCCTGGGGGCAAAACGAGTCAAAAGATATTTGTCCTTAAATAAATAACAGACTACAGGCCTGTAGTTATTAACGTCCAACATATTGTGCAGGTCAGCTTGTGCAGACTGACAGCATGCTCACCTTGAAGACAAGCGGATAGCCTCTGCTTCAGGTTACACTAGAGCAGAGATGTGCAGCTCTTCTCCTGGAGCGCCACTGTCCTGCAGAGTTTAGCTCCATCCATAATCAAACACACATGAAAAATCCAAACAAAGTCTTCAGGATTGCTTGAAGTTATAATAAGCAGGTGTGTTTGATTAGGGATGGAATTAAACACTGCAGAACAGGTCTGAAATTGCCCATCTTTGCACTAGATGTTTTTTTTTCACAGACTTTTTAAACAGTTCATTCTGACAGCGATTTTCACGCTCAGTGACACCAGGTCGCTGTACTGTTGGTTGTTTGTAGGTGTTCCTGCTGTTGGATGTCAGGGCTCCAGAGAGAGGAGGATTCAGGTTGCAGGGTAAAATAATATTTAACACAGAAAAACAAGGGCTAGACAAGATCAAGTCCAGACAGCCATTAAAGAGAGAGCAATCTGCACAGGAGGATAGGAATGACGGTTGAGGCAGAGGAGCAGCTGGCAGTGGTGGCAGGTGAGGCGGGGAGAAGAGGAGAGGGATATGGCAGCGGGGGAAATAAATGGTGGGATGACGAAGACAGCCCAGCAGCCAGGAAGGTGGGGAAGCTGGAACAAAAATAAATAAATAAAACAAAATAAAAAGGGGGGGAAAAAAACAAGACTAAACTAAAACTGAATGTGAACCTCCAGAAAGAAAGAGTTCAAATAAAGAGGAGAAAAAAATAATTATGAATCTGAAAGAGGGATGTTGAGGTAAAAGAAAAAAAAAGAAAAAGAAAAAGAAAAAAGGAACTGGAAAAGTAAACTGGTTATGCAAGTGGGAGCTCCGTAAAAAACACCCTACACCCTATCAAAGCAATGATTAAAATGGGAAAAAATAAGACAACTATTGTAGACAAGATTAGAGAGCAAGACATGAATGACTAAACGTAAATACACGATCTAGCTCAAGACTCGGCACACACACAAAAAAAATTATAAAATAAAAAATTGGCAGTATAAAGGGAAATTTGAAAGGAAACTAACAGGTGTGGAGTGGTAACAGGTGAGGATGATAATGAACTGACAAGATAGGAAGAGGGCTGGCCAACAACTAACAGTTAATCACATGGCTAAACACAACAGAACATAAACACCATGCACCAAAACACATGGTCAGACAAACACAACAGTCATGTGCCCCAAATAAACAAAGAGACAAAACACAAACACAGCTGTATCGAAGACCCCCACGGAGGAGTGGATGACCAGGGCGGAGTCCAGACCGCAGCCATGATGGAGGCCCACGGTGTAGTCGATGGAGGGAGGAGCCATGATGGAAGAAGGGCTGTGTTTATCTGACCCGACTGATGGAGACGGAGCTGTTGGAAGAGGAGCCCAGGGCAGAGACGGAGAGCCGCAGAGCCAAGGCGACACTGAGGATCTGGAGGGCCATGGCAGAGGTGACGGCTGAGGCGACTGAGGCGCAAGTGAGGATCCGGAAGACCGCGGTGGAGCCGGAGCAACAGAGGACCAAGGTGGAGCTGAGGGGAGGGAGGAGTCCAACGGAGCCAGAGGTATGAAGGGACGAGGCGTAGCAGGAGGAGTGTAGTCCCAAAGCATAGGCAGGTGGACGACCGACCAAGGCGGAGCCGGAGGGACGAGGGAGCCCGGTGGAGCTGGTGGGCTGACAGCCATGGTGGAGACGAGGGAGCCAGGAGCCAAGGTGGAGCCAATGGGTCGAAGGGCTGAAGTGGAGTCCGGGTCTCGGAGGCTGAAGGCAAAGACCAGGGATCCCCCACACATGATGTAGCTGGAGACTAGAAGTCCCGCAGCGAGTCCACACAGCATACTTCCCACAGAGGTGGAGCTGAGGAATAGAAAGGGAAGAGAGGAGACAGAGCTGAGGGGCTAGCTGGCAGAGACAGAGGGGGAGGGAGTGGGGGCTGGGTGGGCCCTTTTTAGAAAACAGTTCAGGGATAGGAAACACAGAGAGTTCATAAACGACCTCCTTGGCTGTGGCTGGGCAGGCAAGAGAGTTCATAAACAGCCTCCTTGGCTATAACAGAACAGACAGAGAGTTCATAACTGGGCGCCACCACCACGCAAGGAGCCGAAGCAAGCTCCGCCGCCTCTGGAGGTTCTGCAGCCTCAACAGCCACCTCTGGAGATCCTTCGGCGGTTGCCATTGGCTCTGGAGTTTCGGTGGTAGTGTGTGCAGCCCAAGCACACCATAAAGCCATCCCCCATATAGGAAGTGCTGTAGACATGGGGATTACTTCTGGGACAGAAGGGCTTGAGAACGTTGGTTTAGGGGTAGCGTCCCTCTCAACCTCCCCTACTGTAAAGGGGGATTCACAAAACTGCAGGACAAATTCAATAAATCTAATATTTGGATCAAGTCCACTCCAGAAACAGTCTTTTACCATAGCCTCATCACCAAGCATAAGGTGGCTATACAAAAGGAACTCCTCCACATAGCGGTGACCGTGATTTCACCAAGTACAACATCTTCCTGGATCAACATCCTTGTTGATGCAGGAACAACATTCCTATCAACCAATCAGAATTGAGGGATAACTTTTCAGGAAATATCTGTTTTAAGCTTACAATCAGGGTTAGGTGCTTCTACACCCTTGTTAATCAGCTATCATTTCACACTGTTTTTAGGAATAAATTATGGGTAGGGTTAGGTTTAGGGGTAGGGATTGGGTTAAGTCTATATTTTTGGACAGTTATGTTGATCCAGGATCAACAAATGATGTTGATCCAGGAACATGTCTTACTTGGCAAAATCACGGCGACCTCCACATAGCATTCAATGGGTCGGCCATTCTGAAAATTGGAGCAGAGCACACTTACGGGGTCGCAAAAAAACTCCTGCTAGATCCATAATGTGGTCAGCTGTTCTGTAACGTTGCAGAGACGAGATGAGGCAAACAGAGGTGAGGATCTACGTGCAGGAGTTTAATAAAAATGCAGGAAACAACAAGTAATCCAACATGGGTAAAACAAGGAACTTAGACAAGGGCAGGGAGCAACCATCACAGACATTCAACAACTGACAAAGACTACCTGAAACACTGGGGTATTTATACACAGAGACGCAAACAGGATAACAAGGTAACAAGACACACCTGGGAAAGGAATCAAGACAACCAATGAAACAACAGGACTACAAGTTGACTACAAAAAACACTCTAGACAGGAAGTAACACAAAAGTCTAAACACAAGACAGGGGAAGATCATGACACTATCAAACCAGCATCCTGACACTGGATGCCCAGTGGGTTGTGGTCATAGCTTTTGGAAATCTAATCTCAAATGAGATGTATTGCTAGTAAAAGTAAAATTTCACTTTATTTTGACTTTTTTTTCTGTCAAAAAAGTACATTCTGTTGGGAAAATATTTATATGCCTTATGGGAAGCTACATTTTTTTCCCTTTCCAAGGCAATTAGAACATGCCATTTTGAAGGCTGTTAATTTGATTTATTCATTTAGATTAATTTATTTTTTTTAAATCTCCACAGTCAACTCAGCTGCTGATACTGCAGGCAATAGGCCTCGCCAAACCAGGGGGTTTCCAAGCATGTTGAAGTTGAACAGTTTTTAATTTGAAATACTCTTTAAAAACATGGCTCTCTTGGCACAAGATGTTGATGCACTTTTATTTTATTTTATTTATTATTATTATTTTTAACAATCAATGGCCCTGGTTGTTTAAGTGTTTCTGGCAGTCTTGCAGAATTCAATCAGATCTGCATCACAAATTATTGCAGTAACTTGTCAGAACTGATACAATCACAGATTTCTCACCTTGTAAAAACTGCCATTGATAATCTATTAAAGATGATCTGTGTTAATTGCTGCCCTTCTCTCCAGATGATATACGAGTAGTCTCTCATTAGTCAGACTCAGCAAATATTTTTCTTTATAGTTAGCAAATAAAATTTAAAAATGCACTCTATTTTCTAAATGCATGTTATACATTTTATTGTGAACAATTCATCAGTGCATAGGTTTAATTTCTTTACAATATTTTGATTTTGTAATTTTAATTAAAATGTCATAATTGGACCTTCTATTGAAAATAACAGGCTTCTTACTGGTGACATATGCAGGACTTTGTCCAATTAGACCACTTAAAGGGGTCATGAACTGCCTTTTTTTATTATGTTGTACTGTTCTCAGAGGTCCACTTATGATGTTATCAAGATTTTTACATAAAAAACATAATATTTTAGCAGTAATAGGCTATTTTCTGTCCTGTTTTGACCCCCCTGTCATCAGAACGCTCTATATGAATAGGCGTGGCAGATTGTAGACTCGGAAGTTAACGCCCTCTGCTATGATTGGCTAACAGTTTTGCATATTTAAAAATCTGCATGAATGTTTGACAGCTGACATCCTTCACAGATGGACCCTGCTGTGATTTAGGATAAAAACGCTAGTACATATCAAACGATCTGTAATAACAGACGAAGCAATTGTGACCAGGTAATAAAAACAGTTACTCACACTTGTGTGGTGCGACATTACTGTCGGATCCAATAGAGTCGGTACTGAATTGTCTTTTAATTTCAGTCTTTCAGAAAATCTGGTGTCGAATTGTGTCTTGTTTGTAAACAAATCCGCAGTGAAATGAAGTGAACAACCTTTTATAGACGCGGTCTGGAACTAAAGCTAATCCATTCTTTCCTAATGTTGGGATCTGATGGAAGGTTATGCAGAGACAGTGTTTGTCCACAATTTGGCTCTGCACAGTGTCTTGTTGTCTTCTGAGCCATCTTTATCGTCTGGTTTCTGTGTAAACCTGCGTTTGTCTCTCTCGTTATTTGCACTACATTTACGAATCAGTGGGCGGAGCTAAACAGGCAGTGCTGTAGAAGCAGTCATTGATCTTCTTCTGCGGAGGCGGGGTTTACCCACTCTGTTATGTCATAGAGCGGCACATTCCACAAACTGTCATTTTGGCAGATTGGCTTCAATATATTTTTAACGAGAAAGTTTTGAGTTCTGAAACTTACAGGATGTTTTTATAAAGATGTTATAGGATGTTTTATAAACATTATATACGATGTTTTACGATGACCTCTTATATGTCAAAAGATCAAGGGAATTTAGATTTCTCAGTTCATGACCCCTTTAAACCACAGCTCTGCAAGCTTACGTTCATCTACCGCCACATTTGAGTGCAACACCCACCCATCTCAAAATCCAATCAACAACTGATGCATAGAACCAAGTCCCCACCCTGGAGTTTTTCTTTTTCAATATTTTGTTACACTCTGATGTACATCACGATACAGAAGAAAAGATCTGTTGATACTTCGGTTTCTTTATGACTTTAAAGTTGTATGGTATTGTAGTCATTCTACTACGTTCTATTCTGTTCTAAATTAAATCCGTCATGCTGCATAAAGCTTGAAAGTAACCATTCAGTGAAAGAACTGCCTCCCAGTCACAGGCTAACTAAAGATCAATACTGTGCTCTGAAACATTAGGATGACAAATTAACAGCCCCAGAGTCAGAATTATAGCATGAAATACTACAGGTATTACAGCATTGATTTTAGTGTTTTAATTTGTTCTCATTTTTGTTTCAGGTGTTGAAGGAGGTGACTGTGAAGGCTCAGGCTGCTGAAAAGGTCAAAGTCGAAGTTCAGAAGGTCAAAGATAAAGCGCAGGCCATAGTGGACAGCATCTCTGCAGACAAGGCCATTGCTGAAGAGAAGTTGGAGGCAGCAAGGCCTGCTCTGGAAGAGGCTGAGGCAGCACTGCAGGTCAGGAACAATATGGAGCGATTACATGGCAACATTGGAGAGGAGAGAATGAGAGGAGTGTGATGTTTGTGGGGCATTATGGTGCCTGCAGCTTCAGTGTAATTACATGCTGCCTGTGAGGGTGTAAAAATAGATTGTGTGATGGCAGGGTTGCTGTAGGGGGTCTCGTAGCGAGCAGGGGTCTGACAGCAACTGCCTCTAACCAACCCCACACACCACACACCCACTCACTCATATAACCACACAAACACATACCCCACCTCTCCCCTCCACCACCTGCCCACTGTGTCCCTCCCACGAATCTGTCCATAATGCATCCCATCATACCTGGGACTCTTTCTTTTTTCTGTTTTGATTTTTCTGTGCACATTTCAATATGTCTGCTCTAGATGATGCAGATCACTTCCAGTTTAGTTGCAATAGTTCAATAACAGTTATTTCAATAACATTAATAACTAAAATTTAGCTACATACATTTAGCTCATTACTATAGCTTATAGCTTATAAATATAATATGTTAAAATATACTTTACTTATTTGGCATAATATTCTAATCAGATATTTTATACATTTTGAATGATTTATTGAGACACCCATATATGAGAAATACTGCACTACGTTGTTTTAAGTTAGTTTCACAAAGCTTTTAAAGCTCTCAGTATACTCAAAACGAAATTGAAGAACTTGTGTAATGTCATTTTAAACAAAATCAGGCCAAGACAAAGTATGTATCACTGTTATGTATTTCCTGAGAAAGGAACCAGATGCTTCATCATGATATTGACGCTATGGGAATGCCTTCAGTGTAACTGGTTTCTGAAGCATATATGCGTACACGCCCATCTTGATTCAGTACTGTACTCATATGATGTCACTATGTGCACTGGCATACTATAATAGGGCGTCTGTAAAATGTCATCAGCTTTGAATTGTCTTAAGGAGGATGCACAGGCATGCCTGAAGTATGGCAGCACAATGCAGCATCGTGTTCCTTTGTCAGGGAACTGGAATGAATGAATGAATACACACACGCTAATTTTAGCTAAAGCTATTTTGAACTTTGTTTTGTGCCTTTTGGAAAGAAGTCACACCATTATGTTCTTTGATTTCACTTGAAGTATTTCAAGGCATTAAGGGTCATAAACCTCCCTGTTTTGGCACTAGCCATTCACACCTCAGTTTTGAAAAAGGCTCAAAAATGGAAGCGAAAAGCTCAGGAGAGGTTGGGGGGTGGGAGGAGGGGAGGATAGAGCATTAGACCTTTTCTCATCCCACCCTCCAACCTCTCCTGTGAAGAGCAATGTCTCAATCACTTCCAGACCAACAACACACTATACAGATGAATGAATTTGTTTAATATTTAAAACCAAGATTGTTTGGGACATATAGCATACATTGTAAGTAATAGTGCTTACATTTACACTACCCTTCAAAAGTTTATTATTATTATTATTATATTTTTATTGAAATAAATGAATACTTTTAATTTATTATTAAATTAATCAAGAGTGACAGTAAAGAATGTTACAAAATATATTTTATTTCAAATAAACGCTGTTCTTTTGAATGTTCTACTCATCAAATAATCTTGAGAAAATTGTTTTCAATATAATATTAAGAAATGTCAGCATATTGGAATGAATTCCGAAGGATCATAAGGCAAAAAAAAAACAAATACAGATATTTTGATTGGTGGTATTTTTAAATGAGATACCCCAGATTAGCAATTCAAGCAGGGACAATAATAGCATTGTCTAGCATTCCGTCCATTCTGAATTTTCATCTTTTATCACTGACTTACTGTAATAAGTCAGCATACCCTAGAACACCCTTGCTACTCTACTCCTTTCCACTGGTTCACAGGTTTATACATCTTTCTACTTTATTCATATGAGATCAAATAAATCCATCACGGATTGCTCATTAAGCTTATGTGTGCTAAACTTTGTCAACCATGAGCCATAACAGCTGCCACTCAGATGAGTCGGATGACTCAGAGCTGCCTCAAACTAGTTGATATGTCAGAATGTTAACAAGATGTCTAATTTACTGCCATTCAGTTTCTTTCTGTATTTCTCTCCCTGTTTATCTGTAAACAGACCATAAAGCCATCAGATATTGCCACGGTGCGAACACTGGGCAGACCGCCCCACCTCATCATGCGAATTATGGACTGTGTGTTATTGCTCTTCCAGAGGAGAGTGAACACAGTGAAAATTGATCCTGAGAAAAACTGCTCCATGCCCTCCTGGCAAGAATCACTCAAACTTATGACTGCTGGCAACTTCCTGGGCAGTCTACAGGTACAAGTCTTTATACTAGATACCATTCTTGGTATTTTTCCCTGAAGGTTTCTTGCACCAAAAACAGTCATATTTTAGTTTGCATAACTATTTCCCGTTCTCTGCACAATTAAACAAGGCCGTTATGAATTCTATGTAAATGTCCTCTTAACATGTGAAAAAGTAACAGTGATTTGCTGTGTAGTTTATAATATAGTTTTAACTGCTTCTTTCTTCAATGTCAGCCCATTGCAAAGCTTAAAACACTGTGAAAACAAAGCACTCTGTTTTGTTGAAACCATGTCTTTTAGTGTCCAGGAATATTCAAATATACACTCTAAAAAATACTGGGTTGTTTCAGCCCAACTTTGGGTCAAATATGGACTAACCCAACTGTTGGGTTAATTTTTTAATACATTTTTTAAGTCCATATTTGACCCAGAGTTGGGTTAAAACAACCCAGCATTTTTAGAGTGTGTAGTGTTTTGTTTATTACTCCACTGTGATGGAATGGACCAATCTGAACACTGCATTGTTGATATGCATGTTCATGTATTATTTGTTGGGCAATTAAAATATAGCACCACTGTAGTTGTAACCACAAGGAGTTATTTTAGCTGTATTACTAGCAGTACCAGTAGTAGTACCAATATTGATACCAGTACTGCATGATTGGAAACTGGATTTTTACTTATGATGCTTATTAACAAACAGAAAGAAAGAAAGAAAGAAAGAAAGAAAGAAAGAAAGAGACTGACTGACGCTTATTAACAGAAAAAAAAAGAAAGGGAATCCTCTTTGATTTTTGGCTTTACACTTTCCGAAGCCAACAGATGCTGTGTCAGGAATTAGGATTTTAGTGGACAGAAGAGCCCTGGGACAAAATTCAGTTAAAATGCTGGCACGAATAAGTTCAGCTCTGACAGCTAATCAATACTGCATTTTACACAAACATATATTATACTGGTATATCTTGTAGAACATATTTTAAAAGCTGTCTGTTTGCTTTTAAGATAAGGTTCCATGCATAATCTGTATCTTCTAACAACAGAAGTGTGAGCTACAAATATCAAATAAAATTGGCATTTCAAGAGCATACGTTCAAATATGTTCCATATAATGTACACCTATATTGTTTTACTCCAGCTTTTGTTTTGTCCTCTAGCAATTCCCCAAAGACACCATCAATGAGGAGGTGGTGGAACTCCTTTCTCCATACTTTGACATGTCAGACTATAATATAGAAACAGCCAAGAGAGTGTGCGGCAATGTTGCAGGGCTTTGCTCCTGGACCAAAGCCATGGCTGCCTTCTTCTCTATCAATAAAGAAGTGCTTCCTTTGAAGGTCAGAACACTTGATTGTTTTTACATGATGCAACCTCACAGGCCCCAATTTAAACTGTCAAAACACTTAAACTGTCAAAACTATTAGTTTATGAATTGCTATTGATATTCGATTATTCTTTACCTTTGGGCATGATTTATTATTTTATCATCTTTTGATATGATAGCTTACTTTCAAACAGTTGCCTGGTGCCTCAGATGCACACTTTTCAAATACCACAAGAAATTCAAATTATAGCTGCTTTTAGTTCATATTTGTTAGCTTCAATACTCCTAATACATATTGACAAGTTAACCTTTAGCAGATACATACATGCATACCTTTATTATTATTATTTTTTTTTTTTTGTGGGAAAGCAGACAATTCTGTCTACCACCACCCCTGAAATACTTACCATCTTTGGACTAGTAATATCAAGTAAGAAATGGTGGCTGTTTAAACATATGAAACATTTCATGGGGCCTTTAAAACTGTAAATGTTTTTCAGTTGTTCAAGGGCATGATTTGAGTTTATCATTGGCAAGGACTAAGTAAACTTAAAGTCAAACTTTACAGATGCACACTTGCACAAACAGTTTTTTTTATGAATACTTTGTATTTTAAATTTTTTCTTGATTGATATTTTATACAGTGCAAAATCCAAACATTCAGTTTTATTTCACAAAATGAATTTAATGTGAAAGTTTCTGACCAAAATTACTTTGTGCAGCTGCGATTTTTTTTAATGTGAACCAGTGTGTGTAACCTTGTCGAAGCACATGAATAGTTGTGTACATTGTCCAAATTTAACATTCACCAAGCAACAAATGCAAGTAAAAACGTTTGTGAAAAAAAAAAAAGATTATTGCATTATGAATATTGTGATCAAATGTGCAGCCCTGCACTCAAGCAGACCTGGAACTCTTTAAAAACTGGAAGAAAAAAACAAACAGACAAACAAAATGTTGTAATATAATTGTATAATTTTTATAATTTCATCAGGAAAATCACAATTAGAACTGCATATTTTTTATGAAATGATACAAATGCAGTTTCTTTGCTCGTAAAAACTCTTTGCATTAAAAAACTTTGCATTTTTTACTGCAAAACAGTTAGGTTTCAGACTGCAGTTGGTTGCTTTTTGTGCCTTTAGTTAGCTACATTAAGTCAGAACTGTGCTCTAAATATTTATAGGGGTTATTCAGTAGTCGCCTTTCTTTGTTAGGGACATGGCCCTACATTGTGTACCTAAATCTACCCATGCAACACAGCACAATGATCATTTTTAGTTTTGTTCAGTGGAAAATGATTTCTTGTTTCCTTTTAGAATTCCTTGCTTTAACCTGCTGTTTTCCAGGAGCTGGATAAATTTACAACACTGTCTCTCTTCATCATCCTCAGGCTAATCTGGCAGTTCAGGAGAACAGGCTGGACATAGCTAATGTGGACCTCCAGAAAGCCCAGGCAGAACTAGATGCTAAGCAAGCAGAGCTGGATGTAGTTCAGGCCGAGTATGAGAAGGCCATGATGGAAAAACAGGTAACTACTGTGTTAAATAGATTAGGGCAGGGGTGTTCAGTCCAGCTTCTGAAGGGTCACTGTCCTGCAGAATTTAGCCCCTAAATAAACACAACTGAACCATCTTCTCGGGGTCTTCAGAATTACTAGAGACATCCAGGCATGTTGAGGGACGTTGGCTCTAAACTTTGCAGAACATTTGCTCTCCAGGAGCAGGGTTGGACACCCCTAGCTAAGGGTCAAAGCTGTCATCACGATGACACGAATAATCTAAATATAATGATATAATTTAAATAATCGAATAAATAAGGTTATAATAATAACCTTAAATTAAACCCAGAGAATTCACTGAGAAAATGTTAAGTTTCTTACTTGCCTTAAATTCCAGCAATAGCCCAAAGAAAATTCATCAAGATTTTTCCACTTTTCTAATTATTCTGTGAAAAATGGAGAATCAGCTGTCATTTAGTGCTTGAAGTAAATACTCAATCAATCACTAATTTGCATTTTTGCATAAAATTGAATGTAATGAGCAATTTTGTAAACAAATCTAAAACCATCTTGCAGATGAATCATTCAGGCTTGTACTCTGTGTGCCTCTACAAAATTAATACTAATGTTTTAAATGGTTTGAAGCAAACATCAATGTTCCCATTCACAATGTATAACGAGCCTTATTAACATTTCATAAATTGGTTGATAATTGTGTGATTAACAGCTTGACTGACTGATATCCTTTGGTGTTGATTTATGTCAGGCCTGATCATACGTACTTAACAGAACAGATGTTCACTTTACCAATGACTGAATAAAAATATGAATTGACTTTAAACACTGTAAGAAGTTTTACTAATTTACCTGTTTCCACACATTGAAAGAAGTGGAAATTGAAATGAAGAAAGGCATGTTTTTTTTTTTTACCATGCATAAAATCTCCTTACGTTCTGAATGAAACAGGTGCCCTGAGAAACAACACCTGTCTATTAAATAAGGCAACATGAATGTTCTTAGGTCACAATAAATTACACTGAATTGAACTGACATTCTCGCTCTTGGTAAGAGTCAATAAATGTGAACGAGCACAGCTGCACAGTGTGCACAGTGGCAGAATTAATCCTTCTTTATTTCTTACCATCTCTCCCT
Organism: Sinocyclocheilus anshuiensis; assembly: GCF_001515605.1. Classification (NCBI taxonomy): domain Eukaryota; kingdom Metazoa; phylum Chordata; class Actinopteri; order Cypriniformes; family Cyprinidae; genus Sinocyclocheilus; species Sinocyclocheilus anshuiensis. Next base: position 142,384 of record NW_015537952.1, read on the forward strand.
CTTTTTTCTCAGACTTTACTGGAGGATGCGGAAAGGTGTCGGCACAAGATGCAAACCGCCTCTAGTCTTATCAGTGGGCTGGCAGGAGAGAAAGAGCGTTGGACACAGCTTAGTAAAGATTTCGCTGCTCAGACCAAGCGACTAGTTGGTGTGTTTTTACATAAAACTTTCGGCCACTTTTTTTCTCTTTTAGAGTTTTACTATAACATGATTTGGTTGACTTTTTTGTAGTAATCACCTTTCAGTCCCAGATATGTCTGTTCACCAAAAATAAATTTTTACAGACATGTTGAGAATGAATTTTCATATATTAAAATCATTTTGAACATAAACTACAAAGATATTGTATCAGAAGAGCTTATTAGCTCTGTTTATAGTATTAGCAACAGTGTAGGAAAGCGTCAAGTCAAGTCAAGTCAAGTCACCTTTATTTGTATAGCGCTTTATACGATACTGGTTGTGTCAAAGCAGCTTTACAGAGTCAAACAGGAAACTAGTTTGTTAATGATGCAAGAAGACAATAACGGAGTCATATTTCAGCTGAAGTCAATACATTGATGATTCAGTGATGTCATCATCCAGTTCAGTTCTCTTCCAATAGTGTCTGTGTAATCAGTCAAGCGTCCCCAACTAAGCAAGCCAAAGGCGACAGTGGCAAGGAACCAAAACTCCATCGGTGACAGAAATGGAGAAAACCAGGCTCAGTCGGGGGGCCAGTTCTCCTCTGGCCATCACTATTACTTCTAGAACGTCTTGCAACTTTCTAATTGATTAAAGATACAATTTCCATGATGATAAAATATCTAAGCCATATCTAGGAACCAGAATATAATAGAGACTTGGAGCTGAACTCTTTTAACTTGGGCCAGTAATCAGCCAGCTAGCATTGTCGTAGGAACTACCCAGAACTCCCAAGAACATGCCCTCGTCCTGCACCATCTGTGGTACAGATATGAATGATACCTCAAATTTTTTGACTTCTTGTATAGTGGTGCGTTATTACAATTTCTAGTGTTGGGACAATTTTTGCTTAGAGAGTGATAAAATTAGTAAATAAATCATACTGACTTACACTGATGAAGGGACCCCAACCATATAAAAGGTTCAGAGAATTAAAGGGATGGGGTCTTTTGATTTGGACCAGTAATCAACCACCATAGCAACACCCTAGCAACTACCCAGATCACCCTAGCAATTGATTGCAATGCATTAAAACCATGTAGCAACATTTTAAACCATAAAACCATATAGCAATAACATAGAGTTTCACTCTATTCTTTTAAGTCTTAATCTAATCTTACATTTCCCATACTCAGGTGATGTGCTGCTGGCTACAGCCTTCCTTTCCTACTCGGGGCCTTTTAACCAAGAGTTCCGCAACCTTCTTATCACTGATTGGCAGAGAGAAATGAAGTCCCGTCGGATTCCTTTTAGGACCAATCTGAATCTCACTGAGATGTTGATTGACGCTCCCACAGTAAGTGAATGGAACCTACAGGGGCTGCCCAATGACGACCTGTCCATCCAGAATGGGATTATTGTTACAAAGGCTGCCAGGTTTCCCCTGCTGATTGACCCCCAGACCCAGGGAAAGATCTGGATCAAGAACAAAGAGTCCAAGAATGAGCTTCAGGTGACCACTTAGAATAAACACTGATGAGAATTTGCACAATGTGGTTCATTACATACTTTGAAGTGTATATGTTACAGTGTTGAAGAGGGGATTTTCCAGCTTATTGTAAGTATCCTGTAACTACAGCCAAGCTAAAGCCATCTGAAAAATAGTTAGCTACTACAAATTACTAATAGTCAAGTCAAGTCACCTTTATTTATGTAGTGCTTTGAACAATACAGATTGTGTCAAAGCAACTGTACAGCATTAATTAGGAAAATATTGTGTCAATAATGCAAAATGACAATAGTAAACACTCAATTTTCAGTTAAAGGCAGTTCATCATTGAATTCAGTGATGTCATCATCCAGCTCAGTTCAGTTTAAATGGTGTCTGTGCAATCAAGTCGACGATATCGCTGGAAATTAAGTGTCCCCAACTAAGCAAGCCAGAGGCGACAGTGGCAAGGAACCAAAACTCCATCAGTGACAGAATGGAGAAAAAAACCTTGGGAGAAACCAGGCTCAGTCGGGGGGCCAGTTCTCCTCTGGCCGGACGAAACCAGCAGTTCAAATAAAAATAAAAAATATATAATAAAACCTACAATCTAAATATATTTGTTACAGTAAACAACTAATAAAACATGAAAACACCATAGTTTATATAAGTGAGTTTAAAAACATAGTGGTGAAAAACAGCATTTGACTTTTTTTTTTTTTGTAAAATCATAATAATGTGGTTTTTGTGTATTGCTTCACACACAAACACACACAAAAATGCTACATAAAATCCACTTTATCATCCTTGTAATAGGTAGTTGTATATTAAAGGGCATGACAAAGGAGTAGAAACAAAGAGAAGTTTCAATAATGAATCCACAGGAGAACATGTAGCACAACTACAATAACACAAACAATACTGGACAAGGAACTGAAGGAAACACAGGACTTAAATACTATAGGGAAGTAATCAAGGATAAGCAGAACAGGTGTGAACTAATCAAAACCCATGGACACTGTCAATGGAAAAAGCAGCTTGTTACTGAGGCCCTTTCCACACAAGCACGGGTATTTTCAAAACCGCAGCTTTTTCTATGTGGTATGGCTGTTTGTCCACACGCAAACACAGTATCAGGTCACTGAAACTGAACCTTTTTGAAAACTGATGCCCGAGTGAAGATTTTTAGAAACTCCGGTTGCAGTGTTGCAGTCTTCACCGTCATGTTGATGGTGAAACTGGAGATTTTGGCTTGTGATGTCAGAGTGCGCGTTGTTATCTTCTTTGTTTGATGTCAGATTGTGCACCGCTATCTCCTTGTATTACATGAGGCGAGTCTGTGATTGGCCAACATGGCTTTACGGTTGGTTTAGCATGCTCTTGACAGCATTGTGTGTTTTTGCATTTTAATGTGGATTTATTTTTTTTTATTTTTAAACAAGGAGGACAAACTCAGTTTATAAAAATATCCGTGTACGTGTGGACTAGGCCTGAAAAAAATGACAAAACAATTCACTGTTTTTAAAATACTTTTTAGTATTGCTTATATCAAGGTATGATAACTTGATACTATAGGTCTCTGCATATTTAAAAGTTCAACACATATATTCTTAAGAAGCATGATAAAATCTAATTGAAAATGCACAGCTTTCACTGATGCATGGTTTCTGTTTAAGAGGTCAGACACTCTTTCAGAGGTATGACCTCATAACAAATCACCTCCTCCTCAGGTCATAGCTTTCCCCAGTAGCAGAACTTGAGCTGGGTCAGTAATGAGGTCTTCCTGTTTTCACAGATCACCTCACTGAATCACAAGTACTTCAGAAACCATCTAGAGGACAGTTTATCTCTAGGACGTCCCCTGCTCATTGAAGATGTTGGGGAAGAATTGGATCCTGCCTTGGACAATGTCCTGGAGAAGAACTTCATCAAGACTGGGTTCACATATAAGGTATTTTTTAGAGTGGTTCAATAAACCAACCAACCAAATAAACAAATAAATAAATAAATGTTTATAAAATAGGTCTGACATTGTTGTAAATGTACATTATGTTTTAAGCATTGAATGCACAAATTCCATGTATTTCAGTGAGAACTATGAGTGAGATTAAATCAACATAGCATGAAAACTATAGATATTTGGCTCCAAACTAGTCCATAGGCTAAATTTGCTACCAACGTTTTTTTTAATTTTATTGATACATTTAGTTTAATTAATTATGGAGTTAATATAATTTGCTAGACAATAACAAAATTACACAATTGTAAGAATTGTATACATAATTGTAAATTGTATTTAAACATGTCACAAAATTGATATAAAATACATGTAAAAAAATAAATGTTTGTCTTTCTAATTACTTTAATATTTGATTATAATATTATAATCACATTTATAGTTTTACTTTTAGAATATATTGTTTGATCTCCAGAGGCTCACAATCAAAATTCTATGAAGGTTATGCACCTCTTTTCACTGATTCAAGAGTTAAATGTTTTTTTTTTATGTTTTTTTAAATTATTTTATTTTATATCTTATTCTTGGAAAGTGGCAAAAACATAATGATTACATACAGGTATGTTCTCCTGTAATTTACTATCAAAATCTATCATATATAAATCAACAATATAGTGTAAGCTTGGAAGAAAATAGGGACAATATCATTAAAGGGAACATCATTTAGCAGTTCCAGTCATTTAAAAAAAAATTGCCTTTCATTATTTTTTTTACTAGGAAATGAACAAAATTGCTTTGCGGAATTAGAAAATACTGTGCATTTGTATAGAACCTCTGCTCTTTCTTATTATTTCCAAAGTTAAATTATAGAACAGATGAGCTGTGATTGTATTCAACACTCTCTCCGTCATTATTCTCTCTTGGAAAGATATTCATAGTGTACAAAATTATAGACAAGTAGGCCATAGCAAGTGCTCTGAAAGAACAGTTTTTTTTTTTTTTTTTTTTTTTTCATATGCTTAGAATTAAGAACGTCTTCGTTACGTATGGTGACCCTCGTTCCCTGAAGGAGTGAACGGAGACGTCACGTCGAATGACCGACGAAATTGGGATCTCGCTTAGAGAGACCAATCTACTACGGGGGCCTGGACAGGCGGGGCGGCTGGCCTGCGACCGGCTCCACGGCACAGCTTTGCTGGAGGCCGCAGGAGCGGGGCGGTGGCAGGGGGGGCCGCCCTCGGCGACGGCAGCAGCCGCACGCCGGGGGAAGGATGTACCTGATGGCCTCAGTCTGCTTTGGTCAGCGGAGAACTGCTGGGCAAGTTTTCCACCGTGTCGCCGAAAAGGCCGGCCTGGGACACGGGGGCGTTCAAGAATCGTGTCTTATCCGTCTCGCGCATGTCAGCCAGTCACAGCCAGAAATGGCGCTCCTGGACCACCATAGTGGACATCGCACGACCCAGCTGCATCTGCTGCCTACTTATACTCACGCTGTGATCAGCGGCAGCTGGATGCAATAATCGCATGCCAATGTGCATTGGCTCGTTTAGTTTACACTCGAAGTAGATTGGTCTCTCTAAGCGAGATCCCAATTTCGTCGGTCATCCGACGTGACGTCGAGAGTGACCGACTGAAAGGGAACCTGAAAAAGGACAGAAAAATCTGTTCCTGGTCAGAGTGATGACACCAGCTGTTCTGGCTGTTTACTGCTAGTGTGGGACACGACTGGGATTGACAATCATGGCCTTTCGGGCATCTTTCCTTGATCTCATTATCAAATATCCAGTTGCTCTAAAAATGTGATGCTGTTTCACCATCACACACAGCAGCTGCTTCACACGTTCAAAAAAGAAGTGGAAATAGCAAGCAGCGGAAAGAGCTCTGACATCTAGTCAACTCTATTAATACAAAGGTGTGAACACCTGATCACACGTTTTTTATAACAGAGACTGAATGGAAGATGTTGACATCATTTTATCATTGTCAAACCACTGCATAATAATCACATAACAGCCCTGTTCATTCTATTTCTGCTAATTGGCATGGAAATAAAATGAGTTACTCCCTGTTGAGATAATCGGCATATCATTAAACAACTTCACCAACACCTTTTATGTTTGGAAGGTCATTAACACAGCTCTATTTAGTAACTTCTCTCTAAGGATCTTTTAATGTTCAAAACTTAGTTATTCTTATGAAGCATCTTGAGATATGGAACATTCTTCAGTCTTTACTCTTCAGATATGTTTTCATGTTGATGTCAGAGCAGCTCTTCATCTGGCGTTTTAAATCTCTGACTCATTCTTGCCATCAGGTGAAAGTAGGTGATAAAGAAGTGGATGTAATGAAGGGTTTCCGTCTCTATGTGACCACCAAGCTGCCCAACCCAGCATACACTCCTGAGATCAGCGCAAGGACATCCATTATCGACTTCACTGTTACAATGAGGGGCCTGGAAGATCAGCTATTGGGAAGAGTTATTCTCACTGAGAAACAGGTATAGGCCCTTTGAAAGTGAACTCGTGTAAATGGGTGTAGGAGTGATCTGAAATGTGTGTTGGGGGCCTATTTTAAACTAAGCTTGGCTTATGAGAAGTAATTAGGTGATTTGACCATTAGTCCTTGCTGAAAGGCAGATAAGTGGCAGCTAGCTTAAGTAGATTATCACTTACTGCTTGGGAATCATTCTGTCTACTGCCGAAATTACCAGGTATTTGTTTTTGTTTTTTCAAATTTGTAAGTCTCTTAGATTAATTGTACTGTAATTTTAGATAATGCTTTAAAATGTAAGCCATGCTTTAGAAAAGGCTTTATACAATGCTTTTTTCAGTTATACCCTGGTGTTCCTCATGAAGGTCCCAATGGTACTACATGGAGAAAAAAAAAAATTCCCAGAGACATGTTTCTATGGCACAGCAAGCAAGAGTGAGAGAGTGCTTTGGTCATTTTTTGGGGTCAGTGGACAAAGAGTGTGAATTTCAAATCTCTGTACACTGAAAGACTACTAACATTCAGCATAGTCATAGAGACTCAAAGGATTTATCTAACACATCTCTGTTGTTTCATCCTCAGCACTGCAAAAATAATTCCCTGCAAAATATTGACTCAATCTTTTGTAGTTTTTGAGTAAAATTGTCTAACAAAAAACTTTAATCCAATTCATTTATTTTAGAAGTAAATATTCATACAGTAATCTCATGTTAGGCAGTATGTACTATCTGTAAATCTCAACTGCTTGATTGTTTAATTGAAAAATGTAAACTGTATTATAGCCCAGCGATATATTAATAGCTGGACATATAGTACATCCTATTGTACCTGTATACAGACAGTATATTGAAGTAAAGCAGTATGTTCTGTAAAGCAAATCTCAGCTATGTGATTGTTTATATCATCGCAAAAAAAATGGAACCTGTATTATCACACAGCTCTCCATATACATTTTTATCCGCATCCCTATCTGCATTCATACACTATATTTGCTTAGGGCGATATACTGTATACTATATAGCAAATCTCAACTGCTACATTGCTTATATCATTGCATTTATTAATCTTAGTTCATTTTAATTTCTATATTTACTTATACATAATTAAAATCAATGTGTATTGTGAAAATCACTATACAAACAAATTGGACATAGTATTGTTTGTTTATTTGTTTGTTATGGCTGAACCTAACAAATTTTAGTGAGGTTTATTCTCAAAATGAAAGAAAGATATAAACAATTCAAAAGAAATCTTGTCATCAAAAATATTGCCGGTGTTGTAAGCGTTTTTTGTGCACGAAGATTTGTGCATAGCACCTTAAATTTGACCCCACAGCTATGTCAAGCCTAAGAAGGAACTGCACCAAAGCTACGGGTGTCTTGCAGTAGTGCACATTGTTATGGAGAATCGCTGTCATCTCAGCTCATTTCAGCCTGGCAGAGTCAGATGGGCTTTGATAGTGCCTGCAGATTCCCAGGTGGAGAAAATTAAAGTGGCATTCAGGACATATTCAATGCTGGACATTGATTTGTCAATTAGGAATAAGGGCCTGAAACCCACGTCACCTCGTTACACCCAGCCTAATAAGAGTACAGATCCAAATGCAGCCCAGCACTGATCTGAATTATAATAGATTTATGGCCTCTCCTGAGGCTAGTTAGTCATCTCTGCCTGATGGGGAACTGCATTTCAGACTTAATATTGAAAAGGTACATTTGGACAGCAGGCAAAAAAAATTGACTGGTAGGCTAATGCATTTGACTGGTAGGGCTGTGAACACTAACCAAGCAATATTGACTGTATACTATACTATCATACTATTCTGAAGCTGGAAAATTAAGTATTTGACTCAAGCCTCATGACTCAGCGGCCTGAATGCCATACACTGGTCAATCAATCAATCAATCAATCAATCAATCAATCAATCAATCAATCAATCAATCAATCAATCAATCAATCAATCAACCAACCAACCAACCAATCAAGAAATAAATGTTGATTGATTGATTTAAAAACATTTAAAAACAACACAAGTTGACCAAAGTGCTTTACACTCTCAAAATTACAAAATGCCTACACACAAATACATTAAAACACAAAACTCGTCACTCTCCAGTCTCCATGCATCTAAGGACAATTAAATGCAACAGAGTAGAGGTGGGTCTTCAACATTTATTTAAAGCATTCAGTTGAGTCACAGGATCTAATATGTGGAAGGAGGCAATTCCAGAGGCATGGCACAGCCACCGAAAAGGCACAATCTCCTTTACACTGATCTGTTATCTCAAGTCATTGACTGAGTCATGTACTGCATATTTACCAGAGAAGATTTCCAAAATTCATGTTTTTTCAATATATGTTTGACCTTTTGTAAAACCCTGAAGGTTTAAAGGGGTCATATGACGTTGCTAAAAAGAACATTATTTTGTGTATTTGGTGTAATGCAATGTGTTTTTTGTGGTTTAAGGTTAAAAAAACACATTATTTTCCACATCGCACTGCGAAAACCTAAAACCATGTCTGCAATTGTGATCTGAGAAATGACAAACAACAAGCGCTACTCTACACTGCTCAAAACTCGCATTTGAATCATCATTGGCAAATTCTTTAAATATGAAAACGTACTTACAGGCTGTGAGTCAGAAGCGCCAGACTGTCCTTGCAAAGTTGGAATTGCCCCACTTTATAGAAACAGACAAGCATTGTAGGCTATACTCTCCCAGGGAATAGGCCTCGTCCTCCATAAAATGAGCTGCACACATCTGAATATTTGGGTTGAACTGTTCCGGAACAGTGTTGTAAATACAACATAACCACTGATTTCTAGTTGTGTCCTCTTTTGGAAGGCCAAACAAAGTAGTT
>NW_015537952.1:151350-167039 GCF_001515605.1 Sinocyclocheilus anshuiensis
TTGGCGTGGTTAACTCTTAACTTTTATAAAGAATATCTCTTTGGTTTTGAGACTTTGGTGTTTGCAACTTTACAGATCTTCTTTATGCACCAAGAGCTTGTAACACTCCAAAGAGAAAGGAACATTTGAAATTGCATCATATGACCCCTTTAAAATGTTTTAAACATTCTATAAACATTCTATCAGTGGCATGGGGGCAGTCGTGGCCTAATGGTTAGAGAGTTGGACTTGTAACCCGAAGGTTGAGGGTTCGAGTCTCAGGTCCGGCAGGAATTGTGGGTGGGGGGAGTGAATGTACAGCGCTTTCTTCCACTCTCAATACCACGACTGAGGTGAGACCCTTGAGCAAGACACCAAACCCCCACCTGCTTCCTGGGTGCCGCAGCAATATGGCTGCCCACTGCTCTGGGTGTGTGTTCATGATATGTGTGTGTTCACTACTGACGCCACACGTCACTTCTTCTTCTTTCAAATAATGTATTTAAGTGTTAATAAATTTGTGCTGTCTGAAGAAAAAAATCTTAATTATGTAAATGTTTTTATTGTCATCAGAAAAAAAAAATCTATTTTATACACTGATTTATATATTAAGGTTCATGGATTTATTTGGACCGCCTTAAAATATATCGAAAATAAAAATGTGGGAATAATAATAATAATGTATTACTACTGCATAATCACATTTGAATATTTTAGAATAATGAAAACAACAATAGATATAACTATATACAATATGATAGTAAGTGTATTACTACAATATGATTTTTGGGTTTGTTTGGCTTCCAAAAACATCAACATGAATGAAAAGTGGATCAGGGCTGTATAGCCCCAAAAGAACATTTTAGACAAGTTAATATTATTTTATTATAATTTTGTTCATGTCATTTTGTCCCTGAGCAGTGGCATGAAATGACTTTTTAATACGTTTGTGTGCTAAGCTTACACTGCAAGTGACATAAACAAAACATGCAAATAAATCATTAATCACAATAATGTGTATGACAAGTAATAGCCAAATTATAAAGTGTGTGTGGTGAGAAATGACTGTGTGATGTTTCTGGATTGTCAGGAACTGGAGAAGGAGCGGACTGACCTGCTGGAGGATGTCACAGCCAATAAACGTAAAATGAAGGAACTGGAGGATAATTTACTTTTTAGGCTAACTAGCACGCAGGGCTCCCTGGTGGATGACGAGAGCCTCATCACAGTGCTGGGAAACACGAAACGCACTGCAGAGGAGGTCACACAGAAACTCCAGATTGCTGCAGAGACTGAGATCCAGATCAATGCGGCCCGCGAGGAATACAGACCCGGTGGGAGCTTAGAGCTCGTCTGTCTTTTAGTGATTAAATTGTTTTGTTTTTCAACGATACATCGAGAAATTTGCTTCATCTCTTCCTCTAGTTTGTTAGTCTTATGATGTGACAATTATTGGAATTACCACAAGCTGTAAAACTTCACGTATATAGAATCCTTCATACATCTCAGATGATCCAATCACAAGTGCACAGAGCTAAATACAAGTGTACATATGGTCCAAGATATTTTGTGATCGGACTGGTTAACCACATTCAGAGGTGAAAAACAGAAACTATTGCATTTGTACTGTATATGCTAATCAGTATCAAAACTTCCCAGACTATATATATATATATATATATATATATATTTTATTTTATTTTTTTTTTTTTGTGAGCAACACTTTTTGTATACACTGACTTTTCCAGTAAATCATGAAACACTATATAGGGGTCAAATCAAAGAAGTAAAAAGTGCTGTATAGGCTTCGTTTTAGGTCCATATGCTTATTATAACCTAATTAATTTAATGATTGCGCAAACATTTTTAAAAATTAAGCAGACTATGTGGTAAACAGAATCTTTTATTTTTACAAGTTGTAATGTCACACTGTCAGTCTGATATTATGGTATGCAGTGAAATTTATCCTTCAGAAATGTGTGCACCTGCTGGCACAATCTGAAAAGGCAATTCAAAACTTTTAAAACTTTTTATCATGACATGCCAGTACATATTACGATTTACAAGGCTAATGCAGTACATTGTGTGGTGCATACTTGCATGAATTGAGACATAAATATAGCCACATTTTTGGAAAGAATGTTCTAGGTTTAATCACTGATCTATTATAGACCAGTGGGTTCACTACAGTATGTGATATATTTCAAAAGTATAGCCACAAGACTTAAACATACCATATTAACATGAGACTGGAGTGGGAATCACATACTATGAAATGTTATATAAAATTTTTAGCTCCTGTTGTGACCATGTAAATCTGGCAAACATAGCAACATTCACATGATACATGAAAGGATAATATAAATGGATATGCAGTAGACAAAAATGTCTGCAGTGTTTAAATAGACCAAAAATTAATTATCTTAATATCGTATTTCGATCACTCCAGGACTATTTAGAGAACTTATCCACACAAATAGCACATTTTTGTACAAAATAATTCTCTATAAATTGTTTAACAAACTGCTTTTGCTATGGAAAAACTTGCATGTTTTTCTGAGAAATGAATAGAAGTTATTCTGTGGTAATCAATAGTATGCCACAGATGTTGTTGATATAGCTTAACTTGTATTGGGCCCAGAATTTCTTTGTTAACGTACTCATTAGCACGTAAATTAATATTATCAATCAACAACAAATTCATACATACAGACAGTGACAAGAGATGGTAATTTCTAAATGATTTATAAAAAAAAATAAAAAAACCCCTGGTCTTTGGTATATTGAGGTTTCAAGCCAAAAGCACAATAAAGAGAATAAGGAGAGAACAGTGTGTGGTTTTGCCATTAGAAGCTTTTGTGAATACCTTTTTTTCTGGGTAACATGCTTTCCAAAATCATATGTAATGGCTCTTTGCAATTTGTGATCTGAACATGTTGTTCACGGGGAGTCCTTGGTGAGTGCAGATTTATGAACTGCTATGTGATTATCATGCTGGTTCATGTGGTTTTGCTTTCGTAAAAGCTTCAGATCTTAAATTTAATCACTGAAAGATCAGGTAGCCTTGTGGTCAGAGAAGTGGCCCATTACCTCGAAGGTCTATTTGATTCCCTGTGCTGGCAGTGCATGTCAAGCCAGTTAATACCATTCTGCTCTTTAATGCACTCTTGTGAGAGCCACTTTCTCCCTCTTCACTGCACTGTAATTTGTCTCATTCTGTTCCGATAAGACGGGAGCTTTTCTTGAGATCATAGCGAGATATTATATTTGCAATAAGAGGTTCCTACATACACTGTATGTACCATTGCAATTAGTGTCCAAGAGCAGAGAAGAACCTCTTTGTTTAGGCAAGAATATTATAAGAAAAAAAGGTATTTTATCAATTCAAAAATAGGATAAAGTCAATATTTCAATTTTCTAAACTCAAAACAAGGCAAGACTAAACGCAAAACTATAAAATATAAAATAACCAGTATAACAACAAACAACAATATACAAGAGGTAAATACAGGAGTATAACTTCCACAGATATCAGTATGGGAGACTGGGGATGGTTATAACACTTTTTGTTTTAACACCTGTAAGTTTTTTTAACACCATTAGTCTCAACCTTTGTTTAAATTTTCGCACATTTATCTGATACCCCCAACTCTACCCCATTTTATTTCAAACAGGTTTAAAAAAATTACGACATTAGTTCTGTGATTTAACATTCATTAAGCTGTGAATCAAATTATAATTATAGTCTTACAAATTCAGTTGCCACCTCAGGAGAAAGATGGTCATATTAATAGGAATTTCATCCCTTTACCGAATTTCTAAGTTGTTAATTCTTACAAATGGAACTAATTAGCATGTGCACTTTTAATATTATTAATGTATACTACCTTACTGTTTCATGTACTTTAAAAAAAATAATGATATAGTATATTAAGCAAGCTATTATTACATTCTGAACATAGTCATCAACATTCAATAAGAGCTTCAACAAATAAATAAATAATCATAATAAGAACAATGCAGGTCTGTTTTCTTGATGTTGCCCAGGAGGTGCTTCGCTAGACCTGAAGGCCTGTCCACCCAAAGCTGCAAAGTGGATCCTGGACATAACATGGCTCAACCTGGTGGAGCTGAGCAAGCTGTGGCAGTTCTCTGACATTCTAGATCAGGTGTGCAGTCAGATACTTATACATACATGGTCTCTAAAAGGATCAGACACATCCACACATGAAAGACACACACACACACACAGAATATCTGTCGCTTTGAGCTCCCCTTCCTTATTAAATCTTTCTCACTGCTCCCGCTTTGCAGTAAACATGTCAATATTTGATTCATCTTGTCTACACACACACACACACACACACACACACACACACACACACACACATAGAGGCACAAATACATTCACAGCCACTCACACTGACGGCTGACACTGGCCATGACTGCCTGGGGGAACTTCATGCTCAATGCAGTGTGAAATGAGCTCACTTTGGCAAACTCTAAATCAATTACTTTTGGCTGAAAGAAATCAGATTAAAAGCCTTGTTTAATTAACCATTTCTGGAACACTACAACTACAGAAATACTGTTAATCTGCACACAAGATTGCATTATACAATATATGTCATGACATACCAGAAATCCATGCTATCCAAGTCTCATTATGTTTAGTCTTTGAATACGTTTTGATTAGACAAAACATTTAGAATATTTTTATTTTATGTATTTTATGTTTATTGAATTGTTGAAAGTTCAAACCATTTCATTGTAGATGCTATATAATATATTAAAGGGATAGTTCACCCAAAATTGAAAATTCTGTCATCATTTACTCACCATCATGTTGTCCCAAACATGACTTTTGTCTTCTATAGGACATTAAATAATATATTTTGAGAAATGAGATAAGTGCTTTTTGTCCAAACAATGGAAGTCAATGGTAACCAAAACTGAGAGGTTACCAACATCTTCAAAATATCTATATCTGCAGAAAGTCGTACAGAAGTCAAAGATAGCAGAATTAGCATTTTTGGTTCAACTATCCCTTTAAACATAATATATGTGTCAGTATAAATATATAAATCTACAAAGTCAAAAATCAAAAATGCCGTTTAAATTATGATTATTATTTTTTTGAAGTTGAATAGCACCCCACAGAACATGATGACTTCTCAAAACGATTTCATGTCATCTGTCCAAATAAGTACCAGAATCATTCACTTTTGTGTACATGTGTTCATGTGTATTTACAGATTGTGCGTCATGAGAAACAGTGGAAGAGCTGGTTTGATCGAGAAGCACCAGAGGAAGAACCAATCCCAAATGCATATGACCAGGCTTTGGACTGTTTCAGACGAATGCTCCTTATTCGATCCTGGTGTCCAGATAGAACCATTGCTCAGGTATGAATGAAATCATAATGAAGCCAGTGGAACAATATATTTGTATGATAGTTAAGCACTGTTCACTATTTTCTTGTTACTGTTTATATATATATATATATATATCTACTAGCAAATATATATATATATATATATATATGGTATCAGTCTGAGCCTGGTTTCTTCCAAGGTCTTTTCTCTACTGCTATCACCTGATAGAGTTTCGTCTCAGTTAGACAATTATCACTATCGATTTGTCTGCACTGACACTATCAGATGACAGCAAAACTTTAAGTGAATTGAGTTGGATAATATTGTCTTCAGTAGAGCTGCCTTTTAACTAGTTTCATAATTGATGAACTCTGCAACAATGGCAGTGCTACTGAACTGAACCGAATCAACTTTGAACTAAATTTAGCTGAATGATGACTATTGTTTTCCTTAGAGCCCCTTTTTAGATGAATGCTATTTGTAATTGATGAAATTTGTAAGATCAACACTGCCATTGAACTGAAATGAATCAACACTGAGCGGCTTCACAGCTAAAATTGAAGTTTATTTATAACGGTTGAATTTTGCAACACTGTTTTTTTTCTGTTTATGGCCCCACTTTATATTAAGTGGCCTTAACTACTATGTACTTAAATCAAAAAAGTAAGTATAATGTACTTATTGTGTTCATATTGTATTGCTAAACACTGTTGCTGCTATTGAGGTGGGATACAGGTAAGGTTAGGGACAGGTTTGTTGGTATGGGTAGGTTTAAGGGTGGGTTAAGGTGTAAGGGATGGGTCAACTGTGTAATTATAAATGTAATTACAGAAATGAATTACAGATGTAATTACATGCAGGTATTTTTAATATAGAAGTACAATGTAAAAACATGTATGAACACAATAAGTGCATTGTACCAAATTATTAATTTAAATGTAAGTACATAGTTGTTAAGGTCACTTAATATAAAGTGGGTCCCTGTTTATTTCTGGAAAGCTGCTTTGAACAAATCTGTATTGTATAAAGCACTACATAAATACATGTGATGACTTTTAATTGCTTCAGGCTAATTATTGTTTTCCAATGTGTAATTGAAAGGCACGAAAGTACATCATGCACTCAATGGGGGAGAGATATGCTGAGGGAGTGATTCTGGACCTGGAGAAGACCTGGGAGGAGTCGGACCCTCGCACTCCTCTCATTTGCTTCCTGTCCATGGGTTCAGACCCAACAGACTCAATCATAGCCCTGGGTAAACGACAGAGAATTGAAACTCGTTACGTCTCAATGGGACAAGGGCAGGAAGTTCATGCACGCAAACTTCTGCAGCACTCCATGGCTAATGTATGTACCACCATTTTTGATGTTGAAAGTACTTCTTTCCCAGCTTAAAATGCAGAGACAACAATAAGTCATTCATAGGCTGATTCCCCCAAAAAGTGCTTTGTTTTGTTTTGTTTGTTATGTATTTATTGATTTATTTATTTTCTGTTAGGGAGGCTGGGCTTTACTTCAAAACTGTCATCTGGGTCTGCATTTTATGGACGAACTCATGGATACAATCACAGAGACGGACAGTGTTCATGACACCTTCAGACTGTGGATGACCACTGAGGTCCACAGACACTTTCCTATCACTCTCCTGCAGATGTCAATCAAATTTACAAACGAGCCTCCTCAGGGACTGAAAGCTGGACTTAAGAGGACTTATGGAGGTGAGCCTGGCATCTCTGGATATTTAGTCTTTCTTCAGCTGTCAGGTTTCCATGACTCTATGTCAAGCTCAGGCTATCTTCAGATTTTTATTTTTTTTGTACTCTGCCTGTTTGAGATTAAAGATTCAACCATCACTTGAGGCTATTGATGTATTAGAAACATTAATGGAGCTATTGAAATCTGGGCTGGATGATTATTTTTCATGAATAAAAAAAGGTTTGTGTGGAATGTGTTAATAATAACGAAAGTCTTGAAATTGGTAATGCCTAATAATATCTTCCAGGTATCAGTCAGGATCTTCTGGATGTGAGTAACATGGTCCAGTGGAGGCCCATGCTGTACGGTGTAGCATTCCTCCATTCCACTGTCCAAGAGAGGCGAAAATATGGACCTTTAGGTTGGAACATTCCATATGAGTTCAACCAGGCAGACTTCAATGCAACAATACAGTTTGTCCAGAATCACCTGGATGATATAGATATCAAGAAGGTGAGAGTTGCATTATGGAGCAGCTGTGTTGCTGGTTTCACAATTATGGAATAAAAATGAAATCAAACAAATACATCATAAACTCATTCCAAAAAAAAGTTTTTGTTTAAAGGGGTCATATGATGTTGCTAAAAAGAACATTATGTTGTGTATTTGGTGTAATGCAATGTGTTTATGCGGTTTAAGGCTCAAAAAACACATTATTTTCCACATAATGTACATTATTGTTGCTCCTCTATGCCCCGCCTTTCTGAAACGCGTCGATTTTTACAAAGCTCAACGTTCTGAAAAGCGAGGCGGGCTCTGATTGGCCAGCTATCCAGTGCGTTGTGATTGGCTGAATACCTCAAGCGTGTGACGGAAATGTTACGCCCCTTACCATACTGTGATGCCGTGTCTCGGCACGACGAGACAAAACAAAACCAATAAAACCCATTACAAACGAGGCATTTTTTGCATCCAGTGGGGACATAATTACTGATTATAATGACTTGTACTGTCTTTTTACGCGTTGCGTTGCGTATCGCGTAGCGTAAACATAAAACCATGTCTGCATTGGTGATCGGAGAAACGACAAACAACAAGCGCGGCCGGCAGATTCGACGAAGGAGCGGCCAGCGGGATTGCGGCAACCACATGTGACGACCCCGGGCTGGACTCCGCTTCGACCACGATGAAAGCCAATCCGGCGATTGACAGCGCTAAGTTGATGTATTTCCTCAGTGACCAGCACGGATCAGCTCTAGGCATGACGAAGCGGATATCGTCCTCTTTTGGAAGGCCAAACAAAGCAGTTTCGCTTTCACAACAAAACACACAGCGTCTCCACGACATGGCGGCGGCGGCGGCAACAACCATACTACAGCAAGAATAAAAGTTACGCCTTCTTTCTTTGCGTGAACATTTGGGCGGTGTTATGCAAATCTTCCCACACAGTGACGTAGACATGTGGGGGCGTGCTTAAACGAGGTGTTTTAGGAGGGTGTAGACAAGTCTTAACTTTTATAAAGAATGTCTCTTTGGGTTTGAGACTTTAGTCTTTGCAACTTTAGGGATCTTATCTATTCATGAACAGCTTGTAACACTCCAAAGAGAAAGGAACATTTGAAATTGCATCATATGACCCCTTTAATCTGTACTGAGATTTAAAGATATTCTATAATTATACACCTTTAATCTTGTCACATGAACACAAAGCAACACAGGACTTGGAAGTCATTATGAATCTAGTCCAATGTCCTTTCTCTGCTTTATTATTGAAGTATGACATGAACATGTTTGCTTTTTCCACCTTTTACATAAATTGTATAAAGTATATGATTTACTTTGTCAAGGGTTTATGCAAAAAGTTGCCAAATAGACTTAGCACCTGGCATTTTAATTTGAATAAGTATTATAATTGAATATGTATTTTTACAGGGTGTGTCCTGGAACACTGTACGATACATGATCGGCGAGATCCAGTATGGCGGTAGGGTGACTGATGACTATGACAAGCGTCTCTTGAACACGTTTGCAAAGGTGTGGTTCAATGAGAACATGTTCAACCCTGATTTCAACTTCTACAAAGGCTACAGCATTCCCAGATGCAATAGCGTGGACCAGTATCTCCAATATGTGCAGGTAAGATAAAAGGTTCCAATGAAACTGCACAGTTGGTCCCTTTAGAGTCAGTACTATTTGTTATACAGGTTTTGTCACTAAATGGAGGTGGGAGATTGAGGTGAGACAATGTGTTGGAGGATAGACAATGGTGGCTTATTACAACACTGTGGGCTGTTGGCTGGATGGATTCACAACAGAGTGGCACCAGTAAACATTTACAATAAAATCAGCCAATACTGAGTACCGATGCTTAAAAAAAACAATAATAAAATAAAATAAATAAACTGCTCCAAGCAAAAACAAATTCCCTGTACATTCCCTAGACATACAGTGGGTACGGAAAGTATTCAGACCCCCTTAAATTTTTCACTCTTTGTTATATTGCAGCCATTTGCTAAAATCATTTAAGTTAATTTTTTTTCCTCATTAATGTACACACAGCACCCCATATTGACAGAAAAACACAGAATCGTTGACATTTTTGCAGATTTATTAAAAAAGAAAAACTGAAATATCACATGGTCCTAAGTATTCAGACCCTTTGCTCAGTATTTAGTAGAAGCACCCTTTTGATCTAATACAGCCATGAGTCTTTTTGGGAAAGATGCAACAAGTTTTTCACACCTGGATTTGGGGATCCTCTGCCATTCCTCCTTGCAGATCCTCTCCAGTTCTGTCAGGTTGGATGGTAAACGTTGGTGGACAGCCAGAAATGGACAGCACCTGAGTTAAATATATGAGTGTCACAGCAAAGGGTCTGAATACTTAGGACCATGTGATATTTCAGTTTTTCTTTTTTAATAAATCTGCAAAAATGTCAACAATTCTGTGTTTTTCTGTCAATATGGGGTGCTGTGTGTACATTAATGAGGAAAAAAAATTAACTTAAATGATTTTAGCAAATGGCTGCAATATAACAAAGAGTGAAAAATTTAAGGGGGTCTGAATACTTTCCGTACCAACTGTATATTAGGCAAGAGCTTTGCATAATGCAAAGTACCTTGCCATAGAAGTGTATAAGCTGTATTGTATTTACATTTACAATCATAAACTGTAAATCTAAATGTGTTATTTACAAAGGTATTCATTTCAAATTTTGTGCAAGTTCTTTTTTTTCCTCACTCAGAAGTCTCTGACAGTCATGTTAGCAATGGGCTTAACAAGTGCAGATGGTAAATGGTAATACCACTGTACAGATATACCAACAGCCCCCTTTTAGCAAATGAGCTGGGGTGAGTATATAGTAATTAATATTCATGACCCAAGTCGCATCTGGCACAGTTTGTATATGCTAACAGAACGTGAAGACCAAAAGAGAAGTCTGACAAAAATATATATCTTTATACTTCCAGTATAAAAAAGGGCCCATCTTTTGTCAACTGTAATGTAATCTGTATGCATAAAGCATAAAGCTGATTCATCAGCAATGAATATACATATATATATATATATATATATATATATACATACACACACACACACACACACTACCTCATAATAGTTATTCAGGTGCCAAGAGGAACATAACCAGACTCAGCCCAGTCAGCCCACTGGCCTCATTCCATTTGTACATTAAAAGCAGTGAGTCATGTAAGGCAGTGGCGTCCTCGTGAGAGAAATAGCACAGCTGCCGGCAGAGTATGCCTGATCTTTGTTCTGTCTGAGCTAATTGTGATGGATGTTTTTAGCCCCAACTCACAGCAGGATGATTCTCTCAGACTCAATGACAAATACAGTTCCAGGAGACAGTCTGTGCACTCATGGCATACATGCCACAGCATTGTTCAGTGTGTAACACTCTTATTACCATTAGTGAATGAAACCACATACAAAAGATCCTTGAGAAACATGCAAGACATTTTGCTTAAATAAAGAAAAAAAGGGGGAAAAAATTGTTACGCTAGCTTTCATTCAGCTGTGCATCTCTCTAATCACATGTTGTCTACAGGAAGCTTTGTGTTGAATGGAAATTATGATGAAAGAATGTATAATGCGCGATGACTTGTATAGCTGGTACACAACGCTGTATGCATGTATTAATCAACTAATAAACAACTTTAATCATGATTGCTCTTCAAAAAAGATGAGAGATTTGGGAAAACATGCATCCATTTATCAAAACTGATACAAGATGCTTTAGCTTTCATAGCTAATGAGAGTAAGCTTTCATAATGGTTGTTGATATCATGTGAAAATTGATTGCAAGACACAGTTTACAACTTTATTATTATAATATTTAACCCAATCATGGACCTTTATGCACTTAAAAAAAAGCATAGTTTAATTATTTGCATATTTTTTTTATATTATTTAAAAGTATGAACATGGTTTAAAAATGGCTTGCTGTGGAAGATTCAGTTAGTTAATTTATGTGATTGAAATAAATTGGATTTACTGATGATATATTCATATTCTGGTTATTGTGTATTTAGCGTGCATTTAGCACATTTGCTTTATTAGTATTATTAAAAAAACTGAATTCAAAATGTGTGAAGGGTTTGCAAAGTGATGACAAAGATGCATGAATTTGCTGCAGCAGACAGACAGTAGATTGAATGAGAAATTACAGGGATTAATGTAACTTTTTATTATGTTTTTAGAGCCTTTAGATAGATAGATATATAGATAGATAGATAGATAGATAGATAGATAGATGGATGGATGGAAGTATTATTAAAAAAACTGAATTCAAAATGTGTGAAGGGTTTGCAAAGTGATGACAAAGATGCATGAATTTGCTGCAGCAGACAGACAGTAGATTGAATGAGAAATTACAGGGATTAATGTAACTTTTTATTATGTTTTTAGAGCCTTTAGATAGATAGATATATAGATAGATAGATAGATAGATAGATAGATAGATAGATATGTTGATAAGTTGATCTGTTTCTCTCCTGCAGGGTCTCCCCACATATGACACCCCTGAGGTGTTCGGCCTCCACCCAAATGCAGACATCACCTACCAAAGCAAACTCGCCAAGGATGTACTAGACAATATCCTGAGCATCCAACCAAAGGACAGCTCTAGTGGAGGCGGAGAGACCAGGGAGGCGATTGTGGGTCGGCTAGCAGATGATATGCTGGAGAAACTGCCCCCAGATTTTGTACCATCTGAGGTAAAGCTTCAGACTGGGCAACAATGATGCAGCAAAATTTTGTATGGTTGATGGAGAGCTCAGAGCCCAATGGGAGCAAATAGCCTTTGCGGTCTGGAGCTCGAGTCCCGAGCGGACATTCTCAGGGTTGACGGATGGTGCTGAGGTCACAGACTGCCTGCACTAATGCATTTGTCTTTGTTGAGGCTCAAATTATGTTCTCAAACCAAACTGCAGGTACTTATGAAACATATAGGCAGTAATTGACTGCTACTCCCTTGATTATCTGCAAATTAACAAGGCAGCAAGAAAAAACGTGCCTTAGGGTGCACGAGGGCTTTTTGCTTTCATTATCTCTCACAAAAGCGAGAAGCAGATTTGTCTCAATCATGGGAGTTCCTAAAATATTTAAAACTCAGTGATGGAAAAAAAAATCACCATAACCTGCTTTCTGAAACATTTTAAACTATATTATTACAAACAGAGAATAGAATGAGTTGCTACATGTAAATAAAACATTGTGTCCTCTGCAGTGACCTCTAAATCCTGACAGTAAACTGAATTCTGAAGTGTTTGTTTACATTTTCTATTGATCATGGCAGCAGAACAACATGAAATTTATGGAGATGAGTTTTACAACTTCAGACAGACTGTATAAATAAGCACTTTTGATATTTAAAAGAGCTTAGATCATGGTGGTGAATCATAAACTATTACAATAATAAAGTATGCCAGATTTTAGTAGTCTGCTGCATCCTCAAAAACCTAGCACTCAGAGGACACAAACTGGGGAACTGCACCCATGCAAATTGCATCAGTACTAATATTTGTTATTGTCTCCACCAGCAGATTAATAATAAATAATACCTTCACTGAGCCAGATGCTAAAATAATGCAGATAGCTTAAACAAAGCTATGCAATGCAATGCCGTCTTAGCAAAAGAGGTGTGCACTTGTACAAAACGGCATCCTTTATTCATTCAGATTGCATCATTTATCCAGGTCAGAGAGAGATTGATGAGCATGGGTCCCCTTCAGCCTATGAACATTTTCCTGCGGCAGGAGATTGATCGCATGCAGAGAGTGATTGTTCTGGTCAGAAACACACTGAGTGACCTGAAGCTGGCCATTGATGGAACCATCATTATGAGTGAGAACCTGCGGGATGCACTGGACTGCATGTATGATGCCCGAATACCTGCACGCTGGAAAAAGGTTACAGATCGTTTCTTGTCTTTGTGATAATGTGTAATGTGTTGGACACACAATGTACACAACAAAAACATGAGCGCTTCACTTGTTTCTGCTCGTACATTTCATTCAATATTAATATATATACTGTATATATATATATATACACAGTATATATACTGTAGACTCTTAGCGGGTCCATTTTCCTATTTTTAAATAGCATATTGCAAATAGCATATTTAAAAAAATCAAATAATAAATTGGATATACAGTAATAATAAATAGGATATATATATATACAGTATATATATATATATATATATATATACTGTATATATATATATATATATATATATACTGTATATATATATATATATATATATATACTGTATATATATATATATATATATATATACTGTATATATATATATATATATATATATACTGTATATATATATATATATATATATATACTGTATATATATATATATATATATATATACTGTATATATATATATATATATATATATACTGTATATATATATATATATATATATATACTGTATATATATATATATATATATATATACTGTATATATATATATATATATATATATACTGTATATATATATATATATATATATATACTGTATATATATATATATATATATATATACTGTATATATATATATATATATATATATACTGTATATATATATATATATATATATATACTGTATATATATATATATATATATATATACTGTATATATATATATATATATATATATACTGTATATATATATATATATATATATATACTGTATATATATATATATATATATATATACTGTATATATATATATATATATATATATACTGTATATATATATATATATATATATATACTGTATATATATATATATATATATATATACTGTATATATATATATATATATATATATACTGTATATATATATATATATATATATATACTGTATATATATATATATATATATATATACTGTATATATATATATATATATATATATATCCTATATACTATTTATTATTATGTCCAATTTATTATTTGATTTTTTTTTAAATATGCTATTTAAAAATAGGAAAATGGACTCGCTAGAGTTTAAGGGCCAGATTTACTAAATGTGCAAAATGGGCAAAATAGCATGAGACCACAATCCCATAAAAGTGCCGATGGGAGTAGAAAGTTCTGCAGAGGATCTGCTGGCAATGTGTAAATTAAAGAACACAGACGAAGCCAGCTCATTTCCATAATGAACAATGCAAGCAGCACAACTTAATATAGGACCAAAGATAATCAGGTGCGGGAAATGTGCTAACAACACAGGTGCAAAATTGGTTAAGACACGCTTCTTTGGGCCGTTAAATAATGGTGCAAATACTAGTAAACTGACTACCACAGACCTAGTAAATCACCTTGCATGGTTAATTTAAATACTGTCCTCCCATGAATTTTGTGTCTGAATGGGAACCTCTTACAAATGCATATGCAGTAAAGCCATTTTCTTCACAAATTTTTCACTGTGTGTCTTTAGTAAATCCTGACAGTAGTTTTTATTTTTTTTTTTTTATGCCAGAAGAGGGTTTGCACTGGCGCAAATCTGTCCGTAATTGTTTTTGTCTTGTATGATGGATGTCATTTTAAAAAATGAATTTAAGAATTTAAGTTATACACTAAAAAACTTGCCCTCTTTCATTGCTCCTAAATGTCATCCTTATAATCAACCTATCAGTGTCAAAACATGAAAATGCTATTGCTGTGTTGTATGTCTTATCACTGAATGTAATATGCTAATTTATGGAATATGAATAAGTGCAAATGCGATTGGAGAGTTTCTGAGAAGGAACAATTTTTTTAGTGAATAAAGACTTATTTTTCGACCTGTTACACACACAAAGAGCTGTTTTATATAATTTTTATGGTGGTCATTAGTCGTTTTTATGCTTTGATAGCCCAGAGCAGAATGAAAACCCTGTCTTGTGTGTATCTGCATGTGTCGGTTGTTCAACCATGTGGATATGCCTTCAGCATCTCTATGAGATCTGGATTTGCTAAGTATTACTCTATCCTTTCTTTGTACATGTTAACTGTGGTTCCACTTAGGTGACTTTCTGTCTCTGTCTGTCTCTGTCTGTCTGTCTGTCTGTCTGTCTGTCTGTCTGTCTATATCTATCTATCTATCTATCTATCTAT
>NW_015537952.1:167351-169886 GCF_001515605.1 Sinocyclocheilus anshuiensis
TTCGTGGATGGTTCATGTTCTCATTGTGGGGACATGACTATGCTGCGTTAAGATCGAGACTCGATTACCTTAAACGGTATAGAGTCCCCTCTGCCACACCCCAGTCTAGTTCCTCTTCCCATAAGAGGGCTACTTTGGCTGGTGGCCAGAGTGATCTGAGGATTACAGTGTGGGCTTCCCCGACGAGACAGCCTCCTCGGGCCGCACCCCCCTCACAAACACTGCAGCCTGTGGAGCCTCCGGTTGAGCTTGCTGGGCCCTCTCAACAGGATCCCAGCATCTCATTCTGGGCTCAGGAAGATGACCAAATGTCGATTGCCGCATCACAAGGCGGGCTTGAGTCCAGCCGAATCCTCCGGGAGATGAGGATTCGGCTGCATTGCCTCCCTCTGGGAGGCCAGCGTTGCCTGAGTCTGATCCCGAGCTGACGGGCATGCTTTCCCGGGCAGCTGAGAGCATCGGGCTCGAGTGGAATCCTCCACCCTGTCCCGAACGCTCGAGGCTGGACGATTGGTTTCTGGGGGCTGCACGTGCTGATGGCCAGCGCCCCCCTCCGGTTTCTTTCTTCCCGGAGGTGCATCAGGAAGTTACCAGTTCGTGGAAGGCACCTTTAACTGCCCGAAACCGTTCTGGTGCTACCTCCGCCTTCACTGCCCTCGATGGCGGGGCGACCAAAGGGTATGCGGGGATACCCCCAGTGGAGTGCTCAGTTGTGATGCAATTGTGTCCTAGGAGCACCTCCACCTGGCGTGGTGGTCACAAGCTCCCGCCCAAAGCCTGTACGTTCTCATCCACGCTTGTGGCCAAGGCTTACAGAGCAGCGGGGGAAGGCTGCATCTGCCCTGCACGCCATGGCCACCCTCCAGGTCTACCAGGCCAAGGTGCTCAAAGAGCTGCACGAGGGCAGTGCTGACCCCGAAGTCTTGCAGAAGGCGCGCACTGCTACCGACCTCGCCCTCCGGGAGACAAAGGTCACTGCGCACTCCTTGGGTCAGGTGATGTCCACTTTGGTGGTCCAGGAGCGCCACCTATGGCTGAACCTGGCAGACATGAGGGAGTCTGATCGGACTCAGCTCCTCAACTCCTCGGTCTCCCAGGCTGGCCTCTTCGGCGACGCGGTTGAGAGTTTTACCCAGCAATTCTCTGCCGCCCAGAAGCAGTCTGAGGCCATAAAACATATTCTGCCCTGGCGGCCTGCTGCTGACTCCATACTGCCGCCGGCTCAGCCACCGCAGCCTGCTCGTCGCCGAGGGCGCCCCCCTGCGGTCTCCTCCACTCCCGCTCAGCCACAGCAGCAGCCTCCACCCCGGCCGCAGCGAGGAGATAGCCGCAGAAGGGTGGCGCAGCCCGTCTCTGCCTCTAAACCTGCCAAGCGTCCGGCCAAGCGGCGTTCCTGAGGCGGTCGACCCGGAGATGGGGAAGTCAGCTCTTCAGGAGATGGTAGCAGGACCACTCCTTCCCCCGGAGGAGGGCCGGGGGAGAATCCTTTGTTTTCGTTCTCTTTTTGTTCCGCCACTGGCCCCCACGGTTTCGGGGTATTCGCGCTATGATGGTGGGCAAGGATGCTCCTATCATGCGCACGGAGGTCGTGACCCTGCTGGCAAAGGGTGCGATAGAGCCGGTCCCTCCAGCCGACATTAAGTCCGGCTTCTACAGCCCCTACTTCATAGTACCCAAGTAAACAGGTGGGTTATGGCCAATCCTAGACTTGCATGCCTTGAACCGAGCTCTTCACAGACTTCCGTTCAAGATGTTAACGCCCAAACGCATTTTCAAATGTATTCGTCCCATGGATTGGTTTGCAGCGATCGACCTGAAGGACGCCTACTTTCATGTCTCCATTCTTCCTCGACACAGACCGTTTCTTCGGTTTGCTTTTGAGGGGCAGGCATATCAGTACAAAGTTCTCCCATTTGGGTTGGCCCTGTCTCCCCGCGTCTTTATGAAGATCGCGGAGGGAGCTCTGGCTCCTTTCCGGGAGCAAGGTGTCCATATCCTCAACTACCTCGATGACTGGCTGATTCTAGCTCACTCTCGAGTACAGTTGTGCGAGCACAGGGATCTGGTGCTCAGACACTTTGCCCGTCTGGGTCTTCGGGTCAACTGGGAAAAGAGCAAACTAGGGATGCACCGATACCGATACTGGTATCGGTATCGGGCCCGATACTGGTCTCCTGTACTCGTACTCGTTAAAATGCCCCGATACCAAACGCCAATACCACACAGCATGTGATAAGCGCCATATTCAAACAAAGAAACATGGACAACAGAACAACAGACAGCAGAATGGAGATAAGGATGTCTACTACGAAGTATATGTATGCAATGAATATAATGTTAAACATTCAGTATTAACGCCTGTATAGCTGATGTGCGCGAGCTGATAAACAAAGCACGCTGAGTGGATTGAGAGCGTGGCGGCGCAGATGCGCAAGCCTGACAAGTGAATATACCTTTCTCACAGACATCACTGGAAAGTTTGTAGTTCGGTCGGATATGTCAAAAACAAGTAAGTAAAACAATGCACAAGTTACT
>NW_015537952.1:170195-176913 GCF_001515605.1 Sinocyclocheilus anshuiensis
TATCGGTATCGGTACTCTGTATCGGCAAGTACCAAAAATAAAAGTATCGGTATCGGGCGAGTACTGGAAAAAGTGGTATCGGTGCATCCCTAGAGCAAACTCTCCCCTGTGCAGAGGATCTCTTTTCTCGGTATGGAAATAGACTCGGTCGCCATGTTCGCGCAGCTTACGAGCAAGCGCGCACAGTCACTGCTGAATTGCCTGAGTCAATTCAAAGGCAAGAGAGTGGTTCCACTGAAACAATTTCAGAGGCTCCTGGGGCATATGGCATCCGCAGTGGCGGTCATACCGCTCGGGTTGCTTCATATGAGACCGCTTCAGCACTGGCTTCACAGCCAAGTCCCGAGATGGGCATGGCAACAGGGTACGCTCCGAGTGACCATCACTCCGGCCTGCTGCCGAACCTTCACCCCGTGGTTGGACCTCACGTTTCTACGGGCTGGTGTTCCCCTAGAACCAGTGTCCAGGCATGCTGTTGTGTCAACAGATGCCTCTGCCACGGGCTGGGGTGCCATGTGCAACGGACATGCTGCGTCAGGCTCCTGGACGGGACCCGACTTCAGTGGCATGTCAATTGACTCGAGTTGCTAGCAGTATGGCTTGCTCTGCACCGCTTCAAGGCCCTGCAGAAGGACAAGCACGTTCTGGTCCGTACGGACAACACTGCGACCATAGCGTACATCAACCGTCAGGGCGGTCTACGCTCCTGTCGCATGTCGCAACTCGCTCGCCATCTCCTCTTGTGGAGTCAGAAGCATCTGAGGTCGCTTCGTGCCATTCACATCCCGGGCAGGCTCAATCATGCAGCCAACGAGCTCTCAGGACAGCAGTCTCGCCCCAGGGAATAGAGACTCCATCCCCAGTCGGTTCAGCTGATTTGGGAACGCTTTGGAGACGCTCAGGTAGACCTGTTTGCTTCTCCAGACAATTCCCACTGCCAGTTGTTTTACTCCCTGATCGAGGGCACCCTTGGCACGGACGGTCTAGCACTCAGCTGGCAGCAGGGCTTGCGCATCGGTTCAGCTGATTTGGGAACGCTTTGGAGACGCTCAGGTAGAGCTGTTTGCCTTTCCAGAGCCCACTTTCGCACTGCCAGTTGTTTTACTCCCTGACCGAGGGTACCCTTGGCACGGACTCTGGCACACAGCTGGTCACAGGGCTTGCGCAAGTATGCGTTTCCCCCAGTGAGCCTTCTTGCACAGCCGTTGTGCAGAATCAGGGAAGACGAGGAGCAGGTCCTCGTGGTTGCGCCTCATTGGCCCAGCCGGACCTGGTTCTCCGAACTTGTACTCCTCACGACAGCCCCTCCCTGGCCAATCCCTCTGAGGAAGGACCTTCTTTCTCAGAGATGGGACACCCTCTGGCACCTGCGTCCCGATCTTTGGAACCTACATGTGTGGGTTCTGGACGGGTCATGGAAGGTTTAGGTACCTTGCCACCTCAGGTGGTAGCTACCATCACTTCGGCTAGGTCCTCATCTACCAGACACGCCTATGCTCTGAAGTGGAACCTCTTCATCACTTCTCATTCTTCACGTCGAGAAGACCCCTGGAAATGCCCGATCGGGTCAGTGCTTTCTTTTCTTCTGGAAGGGTTGGAACGAAGGCTGTCTCCTTCCACCCTGAAGGTCTATGTGGCTGCCATTGCGGCTCACCACGATCCTGTTGATGGTAAGTTCCTTGGGAAATATGACCTGATCATCAGGTTCCTGAGAGGGGCCATGAGGCTCAATCCGCCTCGCCCTCAACAAGTTCCCTCTTGGGATCTCGCAGTTGTTTTATCCGCACTGCAGAGAGCTCCGTTCGAACCCCTGCTTTCAGTGGAGCTAAAATTCTTATAATTGAAAACTGCGCTCCTGACGGCTTTGGCTTCGGTTAAGAGGGTCGGGGACTTGCAGGCATTTTCAGTTGACGAAGCATGCCTGGAATTCAGGCCGGCCAACTCTCACGTTATCTTGAGACCCCGGCCTGGATATGTGCCCAAAGTTCCTACCACTCCTTTTAGAGATCAGGTGGTGAACTTGCAAGTGCTGCCCCCGGAGGAGGCAGACCCAGCCCTGGCACTGCTCTGTCCAGTACGTGCGCTCCGCACTTACATAGACAAAACTCAGTGCTTCAGGACCTCAGACCAGCTCTTTGTCTGTTACGGAGGCCAGCAGAAGGGAAAGGATGTCTCCAAGCAGAGGCTATCCCACTGGATAGTGGATGCTATTGTCTTGGCTTATCAGGCTCAAGACCTGCCATGCCCCCTAGGGGTGAGAGCTCACTCAACTAGGAGTGTGGCTTCCTCCTGGGCGCTGGCGCATGGTGCCTCGCTAACAGACATCTGTAAAGCTGCGGGCTGGGCAACACCTTTTGCGAGATTCTATAATCTCCATGCAGAGCCCGTGTCCTCCCGTATACTTGCCCCTACGGGCCAGTAAACAGGACCTGCTCAGTGTCAATTCGCTTGCTGCGCCATTCCACTCCACATACTGGATGCGTGCGCTATTCTCCTCAGGTGAGTTCCACAGTTCAGAACCCTGGGTTCCTCCAGCACTGTTGGTGTCGAGCATTGCGTGCATGCCCTGTCGGTCAGCCCCTGTGTTAGACTAGGTGCCTCCATGTGTTGTGGTTCCCCTCTTGGGCAATCCCACGTGTGTATTTCCACAGTAAGTCTCTCTCGGCAGCATGTGTCTCTCCCTTGGCAAGCCACCCTTGCCATCTCTGAAATTGAAACATATCCACCCTGCGGGCTGGGTACCTCAGATATTCATATGTATCACTGCTACGCTGGTTAATATGTGCTTTGTAAGACCTCCTACGAGCAGGCAGCCTGTTAGTATACTTCCAGCTGGAATATGCTACCCAGTGTGTTCGGTGTAAGGTATAGCCCTTTGCTCGTGCTGGCTTCACGACAGGGTGGTATCACTTACGCAGGTCACTGGAAGTCAGCCATTGTGGCGTTTTGGAAGGGACCCCATTCATCAGTCTGTTCTGACGTAACGTCGAATGTGACCGACTGAAAGTGAACATCTAGGTTACGTATGTAACCCTCGTTCCCTGAAGGAGGGAACGGAGACGTTACGTCCCTTTGCCACAATTGCTGTTCCGCTGAACGGCTGGGTCACATGGCTCGGCTCCTCAGCGAAGACTTGAATGTGAATTCCTCGTGCTGCTCCTTATATACCCACACAGCGGTGCGGAGCTTGCGATGCAAATTCCGCAGACCAAGGTACTCAGCGTACCATTGGCTCGTTCTGTTACCACTCGAAGGTGATTGGGCTCTCGGGCGAGAACGAGGGTTACATACGTAACCTAGACGTTTTTTTTTTTTGTCCCAATAAGGTGGCATCCATTTAATAATTTGAATTAAAATTATAATTTATACTCAATACGTTATTATTGCATACTGTTTTATAATCTAGCGTAGCGTCAGTTCTGGCAGGTCACGTTAGTCAAGCTCGCATCAGCTGACTCTCAGCTGATCCCCATCAACCTATGGGAATACGACACCTATCTAAGTATTCATATATAAGGTCCCACAGTAGTAACAGCAGTTTTGGAATTGCTCGATAGCTAATTACCCTCCTCCATCCCCAACTCCTCCTCTGTCAGTCAGGATTCAGCCTTCTGATTCTCCTTTGAATCAGACTAATTCTAAAATGTGTACATAACATTATTTAACTTTAACGATATCTGCAATACATTTATGTTGGGTCTGTTCTGTTTACCCTTGGGGGGGGTTATCGCTGCTCTCCCTGCTCTCATCCATGCTAGGCTGCATGGATGCGCAGGGAGTTCTTGCCCAGAACGGAACCATACCGCCAATCCAAACTGTATGCTAATTGTCAATCATCTTTGACGATAATGGTCTTGACAGAAATGTACTATAATACTGACATGCAGATAATTGCCACTATTTTCAATAAGTATTATAAATTGCAAAAATCCTGCTATTTTGCATAGTGTAAATAGAATCTATTGCTATCTGCACTTAGTGTAAATAGCATATTGTTAAAAATCCTGCGATTTTCACTTAGTGTAAATAGAATCCATCACTATTTGCACTTAGTGCAAATAGCCGCTGCCTTTTAATATTCATTTTATCCTATTTAATTATTTATTTATGTATGTAGATTGACATGAGATTTTTCATTCATTTTGAGTGATTCAATAATAAGTTACAAGCACTACATGTTAATCATTTAACTTGACAGGAGATCACTCGTGCTAACAAGGGGTGGGCGTTGGACCGTATGGTTCTGTGTAATGAAGTTACAAAATGGATGAAGGATGACATCACACAGCCTCCTGCAGAGGGGGTGTATGTTTACGGTCTCTATCTGGAAGGGGCTGGCTGGGACCGGAGGAACTGCAGGCTCATTGATTCCAAACCCAAAGTACTGTTTGAGATGATGCCTGTGGTCAGGATGTACGCAGAGAATAATTTCCTGCTCTCATCCATGCTAGGCTGCATAGATGCGCAGGGAGTCCTTGCCCAGAACGGAACCATACCGGCAATCCAAACTGTATGCTAATTGTCAATCATCTTTGACGATAATGGTCTTGACAGAAATGTACTATAATACTGACATGCAGATAATTGCCACTATTTTCAATAAGTATTATAAATTGCAAAAATCCTGCTATTTTGCATAGTGTAAATAGAATCTATTGCTATCTGCACTTAGTGTAAATAGCATATTGTTAAAAATCCTGCGATTTTCACTTAGTGTAAATCTATCTGCCCTTAGTGTAAATAGCATATTGTTAAAAATCCTGCGATTTTCACTTAGTGTAAATAGAATCCATCACTATTTGCACTTAGTGCAAATAGCCGCTGCCTTTTAATATTCATTTTATCCTATTTAATTATTTATTTATGTATGTAGATTGACATGAGATTTTTCATTCATTTTGAGTGATTCAATAATAAGTTACAAGCACTACATGTTAATCATTTAACTTGACAGGAGATCACTCGTGCTAACAAGGGGTGGGCGTTGGACCGTATGGTTCTGTGTAATGAAGTTACAAAATGGATGAAGGATGACATCACACAGCCTCCTGCAGAGGGGGTGTATGTTTACGGTCTCTATCTGGAAGGGGCTGGCTGGGACCGGAGGAACTGCAGGCTCATTGATTCCAAACCCAAAGTACTGTTTGAGATGATGCCTGTGGTCAGGATGTACGCAGAGAATAATGGTATTTTTTTTTTCTATTTTCATTTTTTGCTGATTTTATGCACCTGATAGTAATCATTGTAGCTGATACAACCAAGACACATGAATTAAAAGGAGGATTTCCATATGCCATACAGAGTATATTTTATTTCTTTTTAGGTAATGTAACGTTCTCTACTAATATTGGCACCCTTGGTAAATATGAAGAGAAGTAAAGGTGAATATTTGTAAATGCTGTTTATCTAAGTTTCATTACAAAAACCTAACTTTGAATTAAAGTAAATTATTGAAAATAAATAAATAAATAAATCCAAAACATAGAACACTGTACTTAACCCTGGGCTATCATCATTCTAAACCCGCTTTTAACCCCGGGTAAAGGTACATTTCACACATGGAAACTTTGGAAGTTATGGAAGCATATAGGTAGCGAAATTCAATTTAAAATGCAATTTGCTTTTAGACAAACAAACAAAACAGGTTTAAACCAAAAACCATAATTTTGGATTAGACACAAAGACCATTAGACCAAATACATTTTTTCATGGCTTTGATCATATTTACTAAGTGTGCCAATATTTGGGCACTGTGTGTTAATTTCCAGTGAGTGAACTGTTATTTTAGCCTAAATTAATGTGATTTTTTTAGTAAAAGCATGCAAAACCTAATTGCTAACTTACTGTATCTTTCCTAAGGTGTCAAAGATCCTCGCTTGTACTCATGTCCAATATATAAAAAGCCTGTTCGAACAGACCTGAACTACATCGCAGCTGTTGACCTGAGAACCAGTCACCCCCCAGAATACTGG
The DNA here is from genome assembly GCF_001515605.1 of Sinocyclocheilus anshuiensis. Lineage (NCBI taxonomy): Eukaryota > Metazoa > Chordata > Actinopteri > Cypriniformes > Cyprinidae > Sinocyclocheilus > Sinocyclocheilus anshuiensis. Next base: position 176,168 of record NW_015537952.1, read on the forward strand.
ATCCTGAGAGGAGTGGCCCTCCTGTGTGACGTCAAATAATAGTCTTTTAAAATAATTGTATACAAATGTAGATGTATTTCTTTTAAATTGAATTTCGCTACCTATATGCTTCCATAGGAAGTGGGGTTAGCACTGCTTTTTATCCAGGGTTATGAAACCCTGCTTTTGCTTTTGCAGTGTTAACCCTGCATTGTGGTGCCAAATTTGTACATTGCGAAATGATGTAGAATGTTACAGCTAGATGCTTAGCAACAGACAACTAATTATATGCCTTATGCTTTTGACAGTCCCAGAAACACTGTGCATTGAATAAACGCTTTAGCATTTGAGGGGAAATGGTGTCAAATGGTGACGGAAAATGTCTTATTCTTACCTTTACAGTCCACCGAAAAGTTCAAAAGTTACAGTCTGCAATAGATAATATGAGGATGTGCAATGCTAGCGCCGTTATGTAAACTGCTTGCGTGCTGTGTTCATCAAATCAATGACACAAGCACTGCAAGTATGCAGATAAGCTTAAACCAGGGTTTAGGACTGTACAGTGTGAAACCCTGAATGTACAGTGTGAAACTGTACCCAGAATTGTTTCTTAACTCCAGGTAAATTATGCGAAACATGAATAAAGATTTTCTGTTATGTACTAAAATAATTAACACTTATAAACATAATAAACACTAGCCAGTATGTGTTCTGCACATCAATGCTCTGGTGTCAATCAAAATTACTATTTAAACAATATATATATA
>NW_015537952.1:176973-198804 GCF_001515605.1 Sinocyclocheilus anshuiensis
TATATAATTTTTTATTTATTTTTTTTATTTTTTTGAAGGCAAGTGTCATTTGCTTTTAGACAAACAAACAAAACAGGTTTAAACCAAAAACCATAATTTTGGATTAGACACAAAGACCATTAGACCAAATACATTTTTTCATGGCTTTGATCATATTTACTAAGTGTGCCAATATTTGGGCACTGTGTGTTAATTTCCAGTGAGTGAACTGTTATTTTAGCCTAAATTAATGTGATTTTTTTAGTAAAAGCATGCAAAACCTAATTGCTAACTTACTGTATCTTTCCTAAGGTGTCAAAGATCCTCGCTTGTACTCATGTCCAATATATAAAAAGCCTGTTCGAACAGACCTGAACTACATCGCAGCTGTTGACCTGAGAACCAGTCACCCCCCAGAATACTGGATCCTGAGAGGAGTGGCCCTCCTGTGTGACGTCAAATAATAGTCTTTTAAAATAATTGTATACAAATGTAGATGTATTTCTGATCTCTTTCTGTATTTTAACTGATGATTACCCTGAACACCTGAATAAATAAACATGCACAGCTGTCTGTAGCACCATACATAAGACCCTTAGTACCACAGCAAGAGCCTTGACATCTAAATCTGTAAATCCATCATAAATATTGTCGTCGTACATCGTCATATGGTTTTCTGAGTGCCTCTCAAGACCATCTGCTGGGTCTCGTCTTTAAATGCATGAACCTTTGGATTAAAGGCCAAATGTACAGGTGCATCTCAATAAATTAGAATGTCGTGGAAAAGTTCATTTATTTCAGTAATTCAACTCAAATTGTGAAACTCGTGTATTAAATAAATTCAATGCACACAGACTGAAGTAGTTTAAGTCTTTGGTTCTTTTAATTGTGATGATTTTGGCTCACATTTAACAAAAACCCACCAATTCACTGTCTCAACAAATTAGAATACTTCATAAGACCAATAAAAAAAAAATGTTTAGTGAATTGTTGGCCTTCTGGAAAGTATGTTCATTTACTGTACATGTACTCAATACTTGGTAGGGGCTCCTTTTGCTTTAATTGACACGTCTGTGTGTGGTGGCTCTTGATGCCTTGACCCCAGCCTCAATCCATTCCTTGTGAAGTTCACTCAAATTCTTGAATCAATTTTGCTTGACAATCCTCATAAGGCTGCGGTTCTCTCGGTTGGTTGTGCATCGTTTTCTTCCACACTTTTTCCTTCCACTCAACTTTCTGTTAACATGCTTGGATACAGCACTCTGTGAACAGCCAGCTTCTTTGGCAATGAATGTTTGTGGCTTACCCTCCTTGTTAAGGGTGTCAATGATTGTCTTCTGGACAACTGTCAGATCAGCAGTCTTCCCCATGATTGTGTAGCCTAGTGAACCAAACTGAGAGACCATTTTGAAGGCTCAGGAAACATTTGCAGGTGTTTTGTGTTGATTAGCTGATTGGCATGTCTCCATATTCTAATTTGTTGAGATAGTGAATTGGTGGGTTTTTGTTAAATGTGAGCCAAAATCATCACAATTAAAAGAACCAAAGACTTAAACTACTTCAGTCTGTGTTCACTGACTTTATTTAATACACGAGTTTTCACAAACCTTCTCATAAACAAAACCTAACAATACAACCAGACATGGTTCTTATGTTTTAAAATGACAAGAAACATGGCAAAATAAAATAGCTAATCTTTCAAAGGCGGAGTTGTCTTTTCGAAACAAATATTTTTCAGTTCACATTCATTTTCCCCATGAAAAAAAGTGGGGAAAGTTCCCCTTTTCACTATAAAGTTTACAATTCTGTTCATTTGAAGATGCACTTAGAGTCACATGAATCGTCAGTGCAAACCATGGGTAAAATTTGATTTGATACACACTTTTGAGAAATGATCTTAGAACAAATTTAGGACGGTTTATACGCAACATTTTATAAATGAGGCCCCTATAGTGACTAACTTCTAACTTAAATTGTGCACAGTTTAGAACCAGAGACACACAGCCACCCTAGCTCTATTAAAGCCTACTGTATCATATTTGATACACATATTTCTAAGGTCTCTAAATTTTCTACATGATCAAACCTTGGCTGAAAAACCTGTTGTACACAATCTACATGCCCTCTAATAGTGTTTACATTTTTAAAGTAAAAGGCCTTTTAGTATAATTCTAAAAACGTCCTTTCGGTTGTGGTACACGTCTTTTTTTGCTGTGAAACCTTTTGCTGTGATTTTTAAATGTAAAAAAATAACATTTGTTAGTAATTTACATTTACATTTAGTCATTTAGCAGACACTTTTATCCAAAGCAACTTACAAATGAGTACAATAACATTTGTATAGTATATTATTTATAATAATTTATAATATTAGTATATTATTTATAATAATTTATAATATTTTGAGATGAACACACTGGACAGAGGCAACTTAGATTAATTGATTATCTGTACATCAAATAAAATAAAAATCACATTAAAATGTATCAAATATGATACATCAGGCTTCTGAGGATCATTTATTTGGCTTGTTCAACTCTCAATCATCATTGTATTGCATTGTGTTATATGTTTAGCCCCCACAATAAAAAACTACAGAGATTTGATCATATAACTAAGATTTTGTCTAAAGATTTAATAAACTCTTCCTACTATTATTTCATATGTCAGGCTTTACAGAGTTAAGACCTCTTTCATTTGGCCAACTACAACTGAACAATAAATACATTAAGGGATAAATATAAAGTTCAGAAAAAAATACTTTTTTTACTGCTGTTTTAGCTGATTTTTTGTCCACTTGTGACAATAAAACAGAGAAAATATACAAACACCACTCAGGACTTGATGGCAGTGGTCCACTGATCAAAGAAGGTGCACAGAGGTTGCAAAGAACAACTTTGTACACCTTATGTTAATTAAATGTGTGAAGGGGGAATAAAAGTATTTTCTTTATGAATGAAAACATGAAACAGACACTGATATAGAATACTATATTGCATTCATAACTCACATAGGGATATGTCCCTACTTTCCAAAGCTATATCTATATGCCCTTGGTGTAAATATGTGACACATCATGCACAGCATGTTAGTGACACAACACAGAAACGTCTAAGTGCTAGCTTATTCCTGTAATATGTAACTACAGTATATCAAAAACTCAATGTCTTAAAAATAAAGATGCCCTCAGAAAGACAATTACATATAAAATTTTATAAAGTTTTTAAAAAAGAGAAAGTAAAGCAATGGCATTAAAACATCAAAACACTTTTTGTTGTATTTGATTTTCATACAAAATAATTGCTACCATAATTACAGTAGTACCCTGTGCACAAACCCTGCCTATGAGATACAGTAGAAATGGTATCACTTTCAATACATCCAATACTCCGTGCATCTAAACTAGGCACAGTTATTTACAAATGTCTCTTTTATTCCCGTTTGTGGATGTTTGCAGTTCATTGCACATTTGTTGCTATGATTCATGGCATTACATTCCCCTGGGATAAAGACCGGCTCATCTCAGTATGGACGAAGTATGTTTTGAGCTCTCCTTTCCCTTTTACATTTATAATTCCTCTGCATGTGCACATGTAGCCTAATGTCTGCAAGATACGACTCGTCTCTTCTGTAACCTGCAGACACACACAAAGGAATTAAATAATTCATTACATTTATATAGCGCTTTTCTAGGCACTCAAAGCGCTTTACATTGTCAGGGGGTATCTCCTCGTCCACCACCAGTGTGCAGCATCCACCTGGATGATGCGACGGCAGCCATAGTGCGCCAGAATGCCCACCACACACCAGCTTATTGGTGGAGGGGAGACAGATTAAATGGATTAATGAGTCACTGTACTGCACGTTGTTCAAAGCATGAGCATTCTCCTAACTAGAATGCCACTGGTTTTACACAGTTACTTTTATTGTAATCAAACATCTCGTAAAAGGATTTGAGGCAATTTAAACATTTAAAAACAATAAAGAAGCAAACAATGGTTCTTTACAGTTAATAATAATAACAATAATAAATATAGCTGCAAGCAGCAATTAAGGGGCCAAGCACAACACAGGCAAAATGAGGAGTGAAGCATGGCATGGAGCATCAGACCAACTGCAACAATGAGTAATTAAAGCCATTTTAGGATGATTTTAGTAAAAATGGCTGAAAAATCATAAATATAATCACTAGTAATATGATTTTCTGGTTTATGACAGGAAGTTCGGCCGATTATGGCATAATTGGTATAAATGTTCTCGGTATGATCCAAGGAATCTATCAAGACCAGTCACATGACAATAGACAAAAATCTTTGAAAGCTATTAGCATTTTTTTAAATTTCATTATAATTTTTGACCACAAGCTGACATCAAACTTTTTGAGTATACCTTCAGAGCATGGTGCTGAAAAAAACATATCGAGTTTTGCAGCAATACGTTCATAAAATGTTACATTTTGAAACTAAATTCAAAATGGCCGACACCCAACATAGGAAAATTGGGTATCTTTCGACTCGGCATGCTGTTCTGAATCTAAATAGACAAGTCTTGTGATTTTTGGCAAAAGCGTTCAGAAGTTATAAGCAAAAATTACCATTTGTCATACCTCCAGACCACTAGTGAAACTGTGCAAGTAACCTCAGGTCATGATTATCATAAGACACACCAGGTTAGGTCTGGATATGACAAAGCGTTGGAGAGATATAGCCCCATTTCCGATTTGCTGAGCTTTTCATCTAATTCGTTTACACGGTTTTTGAGAATGGATGGGGGTATCAAACAGCTTTTGATAACTTTTTGCCAGCATGGTCTGAAGATGATCTGAGACAATTTTAGTGAAAATCAGACAAACAAACCATCTAGGACAAGTTCGAAAATGTAGGTTTTTCGATCTATTAAAAATTGTGAAAAGTCTTGACCAGTAGAATTTTACATTTTGGTGTCCATTCAACTCGGCATGAGCCAAGGAATCGGAGGAACATTTTTTTTTTTTTTTTTCTAGACCTTACGGTTGAAAAGTTATTAGCATAAACATGAGTGCAAATTTGGACAAATGGTGGCACTAAAGAGTTTGAATAAGGGACACCAAATTTGCTGTGGTTAATGTTGAGACTGTCATCTATCAGTGACAAACTTCATAACTTTCCTGCAAGTGGTTCTATGGGCTGCATGGGCTGGCATAGACTTCCAGAGCGGAAGAAGAAGAAGAAGCACTTTAAGGCATTTAAGCGCATATGAAAAAATATATTACATTATTTAGTATCACTGACCTACAGAATCCAGAGAATTGTACTGCATGTGCTCATCCAGTTTTGTGAAGTTTTGAGTTTTGACTTTATAGGCTTTGGGGGTATATTTGGCCACACCCATTTTCTAAATGACCGTTATAGCTATCCAAAGGGGAAAGTTCAACATTTTTTGATAATTATTGACTTAGAGAGTCCAGAGAACGGTACTGCAGATTTATTTATTTTTTTTGAGGTTAAGTGTAAAACCTACAGTAGTTCGCAAAAGTATTTTTTTTTTAATAATGTCAAATATTTAAAGAAGAATTAGATTGACAGCAGTGGTCCTAGAGGCAAAGTTGTTCAGAATGAGGAGATCGATCATACGATGTGAAGATCTAGTGTATACGTGAATATATGAACATTTTCTGCAATTTGAGGTAATTTACCATATAAATATAGTTTTTTTGAAGCCTTTTTAACTATTATATTGCCACCTGTGGTCCGATCTGCATGAAACTTTGCGTGCTTGTTCAGAATCACCTGTCGCATGTGCTCACCTAGTTTCGTGAAGTTTTGAGTTTTCATTTAGGCTTTATAGGCTTTTGGGTATATTTGGACACACCCCTTTTCTAAAAGACCCTGTTATAGATACCCAAATGGTAAAGTTCAACATTTCTTTTTTTTCGGTTGAAAAGTTATTAGCATAAACATGAGTGCAAATTTGGACAAATGGTGGCACTAAAGAGTTTGAATAAGGGACACCAAATTTGCTGTGGTTAATGTTGAGACTGTCATCTATCAGTGACAAACTTCATAACTTTCCTGCAAGTGGTTCTATGGGCTGCATGGGCTGGCATAGACTTCCAGAGCGGAAGAAGAAGAAGAAGCACTTTAAGGCATTTAAGCGCATATGAAAAAATATATTACATTATTTAGCAAGCCTGTAACCACCTAAATCAATGATTTTGGCAAATCCAGGTAATTTACCATAGGAAAAAAAATATGATTTCTAACGTTTATGCTGTTATAGCGCCACCTATAGTCGAATTTCTATAAAACTTTGCATGCTTGTTTAGAACCATCTATCACATGTGCTCACCTAGTTTCATGAAGTTTTGAATTTTCATTTAGGTTATATAGGCTTTTGGGCATATTTGGCCACACTCCTTTTAAAAACGACCCTCTTATAGCTAAACAAAGTGTAAAGTTGAACCTTGACAGCAGTGGTCCTAGAGGCAAAGTTGTTCAGAATGAGGAGATCGATCATACGATGTGAAGATCTAGTGTATGTGTAAATGTAAGAAAATGTTCTGCAATTTGAGGTAATTCACCATAGAAATACAGTGTTTTTGAAGCATTTTTAACTATTATAGCGCCACCTGTGGTCCGAGCTCCATAAAACTTAGCATGCTTGTTTAAAATCAGATTGGGTTCACCTAGTTTCGCTAAGTTTTGAGTTTTCATTTAGGCTTTATCCACCTTTTTCTTCAACGCGGAAGTAAGCCTATGGGTGAGACTTCCGGTTCATTAGCTTCATAACTTTCCTGCAAGTGGTTCTATGGGCTGCATGGGCTGGCATAGACTTCCAGAGCGGAAGAAGAAGAAGAAGCACTTTAAGGCATTTAAGCGCATATGAAAAAATATATTACATTATTTAGCAAGCCTGTAACCACCTAAATCAATGATTTTGGCAAATCCAGGTAATTTACCATAGGAAAAAAAATATGATTTCTAACGTTTATGCTGTTATAGCGCCACCTATAGTCGAATTTCTATAAAACTTTGCATGCTTGTTTAGAACCATCTATCACATGTGCTCACCTAGTTTCATGAAGTTTTGAATTTTCATTTAGGTTATATAGGCTTTTGGGCATATTTGGCCACACTCCTTTTAAAAACGACCCTCTTATAGCTAAACAAAGTGTAAAGTTGAACCTTTATAAGACACACCAACTTTCAATATCAAGCAGCAAAACGAACTGTTTTGTTCAGCTAAAAATAGCTGGACGGAGTGGACGCAGATGAGACCGGAAGCCAGACCCATAGAATTTACAAATGGCCACGCCCATTTTTACGACAAGAAAAAGGTGGATAAGGCTTTCGGGTATATTTGGACACACCCCTTTTCTAAACGACTCCGTTATAGCTAACCAAAGGATAAAGTTCAACTTTTTTTTTTGATAATTATTGACGTAAAGAGTCCAGAGAATTGTACTGAAGTAGTTTTTTCGAGATCGATTATCCAATATCCAATTGTTTACGCCCTTGAAAAAATGTGATATCACCCCCCCAGTGGCCGATTTCTTTCAAATTTCTCACAGACCTTTAGGGCCATGAGTCAAACACACACACTGAGTTTCATTCCGATCGACCTCCATTAATGTTGTCTAATAGGTGCTCAAAATTCATTTTTTGAGATACGCAAATTTCCTTATAGACACTTGTAGCACTTTGGACCAAGACACTGCATACCAATTTTCATGTTAATAGGACAAATGGTTGCATAGTTATAGCCATTTTTATGTTTTTCCCTGTCATAGTGCCAGCAAGTGGCCAAGCTCCGCAATTTTTTTTTTCATGTGACCTCAGATTAAGATCTTACATAACTTTTCTGAGTTTGGCGAAGATGTGTGATTCCGTTCAAAAGTTATAGCCATTTTAGTAAAAGTGGCCCCCTACCCCTTTTTAACATTTTGGCGTCCCTATGTGATAGTGAGTCGAAAGTTGTTTTTTTTTTATAATTATTGATATTCACTCTCCAGAGAATCTTTCTACACTGGTTTGGTTCCAAACAGGTGAAAAACTTAGGACTAGTTCGCAAAAGTAGGCAGTGTGAGTACTACAATCCCTCCCAAGTTTCAAGTCTCTACAATTTACGGTTTGGTCTGCCCGATCAGTTTTATGTGGAGATTGATGATCCTAGGCCATTGTAACAATTACAATGGCCTTTGGTGCTTGGCCCCTAATAATAATAATAATAATAAATCTTACCTGTATTTTGCCCAGCACTCCTGTGCTGTCCATTCTGCTTGCTACATTCACTGTGTTGCCCCAGATGTCATACTGGGGCTTCTGAGCTCCAATCACCCCAGCTATCACGGGTCCATGATTAATACCTGCAGATGGTGATATACAGGTTATTGTAATATGCCAAATTTCATGTATTGCTGTCCAATTGAAATTAAGATACAGTATTATTATATAAAAAATAAAATCTTTATTCGAAGGGTAGAGGTGGACCACCAAAATTTTACAAGAATTAAAAGAAAATGATTTTAGATTAATAAAAGTACACAGAGTCAAATAAATAAATAAATAATTAGGATGCAAACTGCAGCTGATTCACATGAAAGATTTGTAAAATTTCACAGATGACTGATTGCACACATTTCTGATACCTGTATATATTCTGGTCCTGGTGTGGCATTAAGCCCAGTGGCTGCCATATATGTGCTTCCAATGGTCTTTATCTTCTCCACTCCACTAAACTTTGGCTTAGAGAGCAACTACACAGGAAAGACAACATAACCATAGCAAAGTTAACATCAAACAACCATCAAAACTGCTTTGTGAAAAAGGATTGCACCATGGTAATAACATTTATTTTGGACATAATAAGATGAATTTCATGGGCTAATACAATTCCATAGCAAGCAAGCAGAATTTGCACACTACAGTAAGTTCAAAGTACACTTCAATATGAAAAAAGTTAAAGGGTAAAAAAGGAAACAACTTTTTTTTTTCTACAAAGTACCCAAAGAAGCAATACGTTACCTCATCAAAGTCTGCAATGATTTCGTTGAGTAGTCTGAGGCACTCAAGTCCCTCCTTGTTTACATCTGATTCTGTGTAGAACTCTTTGAAGTCCGGAATAGAAGCAAACATCACACACACCAGGTCATATGATTGGTGATACAGATCCTGTCATTCACAGAGAAAAGGAAACTCAGCCATGCATATCCAAGGACTGACTTTCGAACAGACAGCATTATTTAAAAGTCATAATCTCAAAAGATTTTTTTTTTCAAAGCTATAATTTAAACAGAAGAAAACAACAACTGTCAGTTGTCAAGCACTTCCAAGCATCTCAATTCAAGTTATTGCTAGATGTGCTTTTAATCTCATTACCTATAGTCCTTCAAGTACAAAAAGTTTGTCTGTGCTGATTAAGTATATACTTTTAAGTATGATGTAAGCCAGTATGAAGGTATGAAGACAAAATTTGTAGTGCAAGAGTCTCTTTTCTGAATATATACCACAGTATTGTGGTTACTTTGAAGTATGGAAGCTCATACTATTTTAACCATGTGAATTTGGGGTGCATACAAATTGCAGTATAGGCTAGATCTTTAGTTGGTCTTTCTATCTACATTCTTACCTCGTTCTTCCAGTTCCTGGCCAGAAAGTGCTCTGCTACATGGGCTGGCAGAACGTTTTCCAGCAGAACACGATTAAGATTCTCCATGGTTTCTATCTCCTCACATTCTTTCTTGAACTTGTTCTTCCACAGGAAATCCAACCTACAGTAATATTCATTCTGTTACAAGAGGACACAGAGGTAAAGAGACTGGAGGTCACAGCGCTATTTCAGTTATAATCACCATACAGAGCAAATCTATAAATCTATTATAATCTATAAATGAGCAACTGTAATTTGGCTTTAAAAAGATATCTCACCTGTCTAGCTAGAACAAGCAGGGTGATGAAGAATATAAAGAGAGACACAGAGCCCATAGTTTTCAAGTCTTTTAGAACTCCTGGCCTTGTTTTGATGAGAGACAGAGAGAGATATAAGACTTGTCAGCATCACTACATAAGTTTGTAACAAATCATGTCATCTGTACGCAGGATGGCTAGCAGACCATGTCCACCCCAGCTGTCAATTAGCAGGAAGTGACTGTGCTGGTTCAGTGATTTATTTTCAACATCCAACTCTGATTTCTAGAACAAAATCTGTAATCTTCAGGAAACTGTTGTGCATGAAGCGAATCCAAATGTTCTTTTGTTGTGCTAGTTTTGGGATAAATGAGCCAAACATAGCAAGAGTTTTTGTATTATTGTATTTATTGTTTGACACTAAATATCCTGTCATCATATAAATATGCACATGGTTACCTTTGATTACCATATGAAAGCAGATTTGACTAGCTACACCATACGTTTACTGTTAATTTACTTATTTTGTATTTTTTGCATTTTGTATTGTTTTTGTTTTTTAGATTTAATGTTGAAGTTGATACAATATATGGCCAGAAGTATGTAGACACTCACTTCTGTTTATAGGGGCCATTAAATCCAGTGATGTACTTTGCACATTGTGGCAACAGTTTGTGGAGAGCTGTTTTCTGTTCCAGCATGATAATGACCACACAAAGTACGATCCTAAAGAAATGGTTCACCGAGTCTGGTGTGGACATGACTAACTTAAAAAAATAAATAAATAAAAAAAAACATTTAAATGCTGACTGCAAAATGTTTTTGTCCGAAAATCTATGCAGCCATGTTTCAGTTGCCTTACCAGAGGAATGGAAGTTGTTATATTTAGAAGTACAGGAAGGACAAACTTTCTATTAATGTCAATGCCCAACCACATATTAGTGCATTGCTCCCTACATAATTCTGACCATATAGTGTAGATAACAAGTTCTCACCTATCCAGGATCTCGGTTTTGTAGAGGAATTTACTGTACTCATCCAGCAGAAATGCGTGTGTTTGAAGTATGATGACGCTGTAGAGCACCACGGCTGTTAGCATGATGAGCATCTTCAGCTCATAGTTGATCCTCAGAAACACTGAGCAGGAAATCAGGCCCAGAATACAGCTATAGATAAAATACTAATGGCAGAAAAACACGGAAATCATAAATATTGTACTGTGACTGAGAAAACTCCACTTATGTTCTTACTAAACAAACTATAATTGAATCAATGGTGATAAGACATACATGGATCAAAAACAATATCAGTCAGATATTCTATATCTACTAAAAAGCTATGCAACTTGTTAAACTTTGAATTGTGTTCAATGACTTTTCTTCAGGCTGAACTGCATTTATCTGGCAAATTTTTATTTCTGTATGTATTACCACTAAAACATCTTTCCAAAGGTTATGAAACAAAATTAAAGGAGAAAAAGCAAGATAATGTTGCACATTGCAAATATTTCAGCATTGTGTAATTAGGTAATTAAATCCCTATTTGAAAAACTGTATTAAGCTGCATAAATCATGAAATCATAATCCTATAACAACAACATCCGTGTTGATAAAGAGTTCAGATGTGCAAAATGACCATCACACTGAATAGTTTTTCATGAAGTTAGAAAAAATAGCTATTGATAAATTGATGCTATATTGTATAATGCATTGAGTATATGTTCAAGAAAACTCTTCGCCTGAAATGCATTTGTTAACAGTAATTCCACATAGGTTCCAATAGTATTTTTTTTTTTATATATTAAAATATGAACTACCTCATTGCACAAAATCACAAATGAGTCCTTTGTAGTTAATTACTTGCTATTATTATTTCAGCAGAAAATGAAGCATCCCATTTTCAGCATACTGTATTTTAAATATAATTTTGTAAATATTATAATTTACACAATTTACACAGCAAGAAATTTGCTAGAAATAAAAGCAGTTGAAAGTGAGAGGACATTTCTGTTTTTGCTGTTTCTAATGAATGCTATTTCATGTTACGTATAATGCTGGTCAAAAGTCAAAGAAAGGACACATACTATTTCCACATTTAATCTTCACATATACAGTATGAAGGTCCATCTGAAGAGCTTTTTGATTTTATAAAAAATAGCAAAAAAACATTCAATTTATAAAATAAATTATGTTTTTCTAGACCTATTCAGTCTTCATTGGACTCAGTGTGCAGCCAGCTACCTTTTCTGTTTATAAAAAAGACAAACAGCAATATAGTTAACTCACAGGAAGGTAGAATGTGTTATTGTCCAGGTAAGATATAGGATGTCCATCAGGCTGAAGAAGTGTCTCATTTGATGCATTATAAACAGCATCTGTGGATGTTAGGTTGTCCTCTACAAAGAACTGCAAGAGATGAATAAAATGTTTTTTGTTTTTTTTAAGAAATGCACAGAGAGAGAGAGAGAGAGAGAGAGAGAGAGAGAGAGAGAGAGAGAGAGAGAGAGAGATATTTGTTCAAGCAGATGATCATGCAATAGATTATGCAATTAAGTTACATCACAATGACATTCTATTCTTTAAATTATTTATTTTATTTATTTATTTAGTCATTTAGCAGATGCTTTTATCCAAAGCGACTTACAAATGAGGACAATAAAAGCAGTCAAAACTAACAAAAGAGCAACAATATATAAGTGCAAATGACAAGTCTCGGTTAGCCTAACGCAGTACACGTAGCAAGGTGTGTGTGTATATATATATATATATATATATATATATATATATAGTTTAGAGACTTCTGCCTCAGAGAGTGGAGAAAAGGATGAAAACGAGTGTATGTTTGCTGGTAAGATGAGTTTGACAGTTTGTGGTGTTGCAAATTGTGCACCGAGGTTTGTAATTTTATGAATGAAGAATGTGGCAAAGTCGTCAGCTGTTAGAGTTGATGAAGGAGGGGGAGGAGGAGGACAAAGGAGGGAGGAAAATGTTTTAAAGAGCATGCGAGAGTTAGGCGAATTGTTAATTTTGTTGTGATAGTATGTCCTTTTAGCAGTGGAGGCATTAGCAGAGAATGAAGAGAGAAGTGATCGATATACATTAAGGTCAGTAGGATTTTGTGATTTGCGCCATACTCTTTCTGCAGCTCTGAGCTTAGAACGATACTCACAAATTATATGTACACTGTATGTACAATTCTCACACGGTTGGTGAGAATCCTAATTAGATTTTTTTTTTTTTTTAAATGACAGAAAAATATAAGATTGAAATCGACAAATTTGTTTCATGTTTGTTTACAAACAGTGACATATGCCACAAGTGGAATGGCCAAATCTGAAGGCCAAACAGCCCTCTGCAGCCAGGGCACAGATGGACACAAATCTCTGCCAAGAAACTCTGCAATAACGCATGTCAGACTACTGTGGTCAAGGCCCGTAATGTAATGTGTGTGTGATCCAATTAGGGAACATCTCAGTGTCTTATTTGTATGACCATAAGCACAAAGGTTTTCATATTAAATGTCCTGGATCATTGTGGTTGACATACCATATTGAAGATGGCCATGATCAGGATGAGGACTGTGGTTGCCATGGTGATGGTGATGCGTGGCCAGGGCTTGTTAGCGATGAATTCTGAGGATCTAAGGATCCAGAGCCAAGATGTGGAGGCCGTCTTATCGCAATGCTATTGTTGGTCAACATGAATAAAAAAAATTAAAAAAATTAAAAAATGCAGATAAAATCAGTAAAATCTTTTATTAATAGAATTAAAAAGATGAACAGAAATTGTCTCTAAACTAATTTGTCTTCAGTATAATTTATTATAATAAAATCATATATTAAATATGCAATAGACAGGGGTGCACATAAGTGGCAAGCAGGTGCGCATGCGCGACCAAAATAAAAAATGCACTGTGTAAATAAGTTCTGACAGTGCATTTGCGTACAGACATGGTTGACAGCTGTTAATGCACAATTACCATTTTAGATCGACAAACTGTAATACTGTACAAGATTTCTATTCAAACTGAATAGATAAATTAATCTAGGCTACCCGCTGCCGTTTTCAAAGCACAATGCAAAACTGTGACATTTCATTCACTGATGCTCTTCAGTCGGCAGCGCTAAACGCGGAAGCGCATATACTTACTTGCCGGCAAACCGCCAAAATAAAAGCCTTCTGGTTTGAAGTTTGAAAATGATGAAACTTCATCTTTAAAAAAGAAGTAAATATTAGCATTTTATTTTTAAGTTTACTATAAAATTGTTGTATTTGTATTTAATACTCCCATTTTATTTTAAAATATAATAGTATTATGACACTTTATTTAATCATTAAAAAAAAAAACGAAATAAAATGCAACAATATTATCACTACGATTAATACATTTTTTTATAGTTGTATTTAATGGGTTACACTATGTGCAGTGTGAGGACCAAACCAAATCTCCAGGTTCTCTTATGAGAACCAGGCTGAAAAACGTATGTGCACCCCTGGCAATAGAACATATATTACATTAGTGTAATGCTGAATGATGTGGTTGGTTGGATGAATTGTATTGTGATATGCCTTGGGAACTCTGCATAACACATTCTCATCAGACTGTCATCACAAGGTCATGGTGGAGAACAAACACATGATTCACTTCATTTCACGCACCAGTTTTCTTTTCTTGTACATTTGGGAAATCTTACTGTGGTCGATGCTTTCGAAAATAATAAATAAAGCTACCTAAGAGCTGAGTCAAAATAACTATCACAGTATTAAACAAGCATAAGACCTTCCAACATTTACACAATGAACATGACCTTAGCACCAACCTGAAAACATCAATTCTAAACTCTGTTATAATTTGTTACTTCTTTATACTGTAAGAACAAAGATCAATTAGATTTTAATGGAAGATTGTCAGTGATTATGTATAATATATAAATCATGATATATTGTTAGTGATTATGTATAATATATAATCATGATATATATCTAGATTCTTTCATCTAGTCCTTGCACTCTCAACAGATGAGGAATTTAGCAGTGACATATATTTGCGTTCTACACCAGTTATTCTCAACTGGTGGGTTGTGACAGCATGTTGTGGACGTATTGGCAGTAGCAAGTCTCGGTACTTGCTCTGCAGCAGCGTAGCAGATCTATTCCGTCTAGACCAAATGCATTAACATTGTCATGTACATTACCATGCCAATCCCTCCAAGGGTTGTCATGACAGAAATGTATTTATCAAGTTTTAAAAGGGAGGAGAAAATGCTTCCCATATTTTTTCTTCTTCACTAAAGGCAGTAACTCCAAAAAATAAAAAATAAAATAAAAATTAAGGCAAAAGAAAATACAATCCATTAAACTACATTAATCGCCGTTTACATTTTTGTCCAAAGTAAAATAGGGTCAAAACCACTGCTCTACCCTTGTTGTGAAAAAGAAGTGTTTAATTGTGCTGAATCTACATGCACTTGGTTTTGTCATGGCCATGACATATAAACCTGTGGGTTAATATGTCATGAAAATATGTTGTGGCCACAAGATATTAAATTGCGGAAATGTCATAATATGTTGAGGCCATGACATACAGTATTAACTAGTGGCGGCCATGAGATCATTTTGTCGAGGTAAAGGCATCCTTATGTCATGGCCACACAATGTACAGTATAGACAGGATTCAAATGAAGTTTATTGCCAATAAATGTCAAAAGAATACGTACATAAAATAATATAAGCGTACAAGAAAACATTTTCATCCATCCCATCCCACTTTTTAAATCCATTCACTGATTGTTTCTTTTTTATTTAATATGTGTATATTATTATAATATTATTATTAAGTTCATTGTTATGTCCCCTTCATGTTATATATCTCTTTATTTAATTAATGTTCTGTATTATTATATTACTTAAAGTAGCTACCATATGTTTTGTAAATACTGTAAATGCCCAACAATCATGCTTATAAAGTAAATACTGTATTTCTATAGGCGTATAGTCTGTGCCAGTATGTAACGATAAATAAGTGTCTATTTTCTTTCAAATCTCATCCCAAAGTCTTTTAAATTCATTCACTGGTATTTACTGTTTTTTTTTTTTTTGTGTATATATTTATTTTATTTTTTCGCTTAATTTCATGTATCTCTTTACCCAGTTAACATTCTGTATTACATATTCGGCCTGCTTACAGTACCATATAGCCATATGTTTTGTAAATACAGCAAATGCTTATCAGTCATACCAGTCAAGTTCCTATAAGACTATTTCTGTGGACCTTAGGGTCGAAACGTTGTGTTTATTTTAATATATTGATCTTTGGGAGCAGCAGTGGCAGTGTGCCGATTTTTGTTTACTTATAGTGAAGCACTTCATTTGATCAAGCACCTGCCTAAAGTTTCTGTATGTGTGCATATTATATATTTTTTCTTCCAAAATAACAAATGGCAATGTAATGTAATGTACCAAACTTCAAGTAGGAATTGTCTTGTTTGAAATGAATGATTGGCTTTTGCTAAAATAGTGTTAAATTATTTTGAAAGTAAACACTAGATTCCATTGGCACTTACCAAAAAATGTCCAATGAAGCAAATGAGCAGAACCACAGACAGAATTAAGAAAGACATTCCAAATGATATTCCCAATATTGCAGTTCTGAAATAGACAGAAAGCACATGGTGTCTTAAATCACAAACGGAAGAAAGTGAGAACAGGTGTTCTCGCTCACAAATTCATCCTGACATCTCCAGTTCACAACAGTGAAGACTTAAATAGAGACCTTTTGTAATAGAAATAAACATAAGTCAGTAGAAGTTAAGAATTCTATGTTAAAATATTTCTATTTGGATACAGATTGCATTGTTTAAATCCTTCTATTACATTTCTTGTGTTGTCATGCACTGTGAAACAGGTACAGAAGATGAACAAACTTACTTTGGCAGAACCAGGATCTGCACAATGAAAATGCAGATGAATATCAAGCAGGCACAGGTGACATAATATTTGAAGGCCGGCAGGGTCGTTGCTCTATACTGCAGGGAAAGGACATACTGTTCTCATACAGGATCTAACAATTTGGTCTTTTTTTTATTTAGTTGACTGATTCGTCTTGTCTTATCGTGGGTGACAACAAACAGGTTTATATTTCAATTATTGATATGGTGACATATTATTAATAAACTATGGATGACTCTAGTTCAAATTAACATTAGCTTACAAAGTATCAGTGCTTACCTCTTTTTCCAATGTTTTATTGTGGAAAAACAAAGATATTCTCTGAATGTCCTCTGATTTGAGCCATTGTCTATGGAAAAAAAGATACGGATAGATAAAACCAACCAACACAGAACTGGAACATTAAACATAATGGGCAAATAAAGCAGAGATATGAGGTGACCTACTTTTGAGAACTGATCCCATCAAAAGTTCGAATCATCCTCTCATTGAGTTCCTCCTCAAAACGTTTCTTCTGAGATTTTATTCTGAGGAGTACATTGACATATTAATGACTCTATCTAGAAGGCTCTTTGGCATACATTCATAAACATGAAATATCTTTACCATTTCAATTCATTCTATACATATTCATCCTACTGTATGTATTTAAATACTATGTTTATTACAAAAAGGTCAAAACTAGGATCACTAGGATTTAGAACAGATGAAATACGTCAACTACTGTAACATAACTTCCCTTTAGTATGCTCAATGTTACTGCTGGAAAAAAAATATACAGAAGTTAAATCACCTCTCTGAACGCCTCTGAAAGTGGTACTGGCCCATGGGCACATCCTGTTAATAAGAAAAGAGTAGGTGGTGAGTAATTTTAGCAGCAGAGACATCTAAAAAAAAAGTCACAAGAACAAAAGCTGTTCATATATGTTTTTGTAATATTTTTTAAAATACATTTATATTTATTTATATGATATCAACCTGTATTGACAGGTTTTAGGATGGATATACATGTACATGACATACAGTGGAGATCAAAATTATAGAACAACCTACAATTTCCTAAATTTCAAGGTCACTGCTAAGTCCTGTTTGAAGTTATCCTAACAGGAGTAGAAGGACAGTTTTTTTAATTGAAATTCTCTGGTTATTTTGTACAAATATTAGTAGAACAGTGGAATACCCACAGCTAATATTCCTATTACATAAAGAATAACAATATTTCTGCAAAGTATTTATAGATTGCTCTCTAATTTTGATCTCCACTGTATGTCCAAAAATGTATGACACAAACATAAACACATTTGTATGGGCTATATATATATATAATGTTAATATATAACATTTTTCTAATTTCTAATAGGTTTCATATGTTTTTACTTCATGTGACAATCTATTTCATATATGGAAGCGTAATATATGTACATATATTACATTTGCATATGGGACTCGTGGGTCTTGAACTGGAAATGGATGAAACTAACTATATAAGTACATCGCTACAATAGTACTTTTATTTATTTATTTTTGTTATTAACATTAAAGGCTGATTTACCTCACTTGTATATTAATTTTACCAAGTGTTTACCAAGAAGGAATCTTCTGCTGCTATTTATTAATCCTCAAAAGTGTCAATTGGTCATTTGTAATATATTTTTAATATTAATTTAAGGACATTTTTATTTACTTTTGTACATTAAGCAGTTTAACTTCTCCACTCTAAAATCTAGGCCATGAAAAAAAAGGAGAAAAAAAAAGAGAGGACAGTTGAGAACCACTATTGTAGAGTTCATGGTGTCTCATGGGAAAGCTCACAGCAGTGTTGATTTTTCCGTTCTCATTGGTCATGCTGTCTCTGTGGTGAAGGTTGGCGAAAGGCTTGGCTGCACCCCATGATTCCAGGTATCTGGTCATCCTCACTGAAGCTCTCATTTTAGCCCCATCCATGGTGTGTCTAGGTCTGTAGTGATGCTGAGGACTTTTTCTCTCTGCCTAAAAAAAAAAAAAGTCCGCAGTCTAGACAAACTTCACTTAACCTACTCAGCTGCATTTTGTAAGTACTTTGGACAACTTAGCAACATGATATATATTGCCACAAGATTTTATAATGACAGCAGCATCGGCAATAATGGCTAGGTTTTGAAAGAATGCTTTAGACTTGAAAGAAACAACAGCGACTGTTTATTTGTTCTTCATACCTTTGGGTTGATCACTAAGTAGGTTACAGCTCCATGCTCTTTTAGATAAGGATCACGTTCCTGGCCATCTCCATCTTCAACCTTATATGCCCCATTCAAGTGCTCAAGAGTCACTGAGGTGATGTGGACTCGGCTATTCATCAAGAACTTGCAATTACTATCGTTTTTCTCAAAAGATTCTTAACAATTTCACATCTTCTACAAACTGAAAATGATTATGAATAGCTGTAATAAAAAAATTAAGCATACAATTAAATAAAAACCCCACAATCGCTTACCCAGGTACACCACCTGCTTCCATGTGATTGGCTAAAGTTACATCATGTGACCAGACATCATATTGCCATTTCTGGAGGCCAATCACACCACAGAGAACGTTTCCAGAGTGAACACCCACTCGCATGTTAATATCCACTACTGTGGCGTCTCGCACTTTCCTATAAAGAAAAGGAAGGAAATAACAACACATCCCATCACACATCAGAGCATCGATTTAACCTTATACCATAACACGATTAGAAACACATTTAGACGAGACATGGCTTTGACCTTTTAAAAGGCTTGACCTTTTGAATGTTGTTTTTGTCACTCCAATTCACAAGTTGCAAGAGATGCATCAGTGAGCATGGTGACCATGATCCTGATAAAAATTAATAATTTACTCATCCTGTTGCTCTAAACCCATGACTTTCTTTCTTCCTTAGAGCATAAAATAAGACACTTAACACAATGTCATAGCTGCTCTTTTCCATACAACGTATTTGAGCAGGATTTCGAGTTCCAAAAAAGCACGATAAAAGTAGCACCATAGCACAACAAAAGTAGGCCCTGTGTTTCTTATGCTATATTATGACTTCTGATGCCATACAATTGCATCATGTGGGGACAAAATTTACATTTACTCATATCTCTAATCTTTCTTTAGCACATTCTAAACTGCAGTTTTGTGATCAGTCACAAGTGATTTGTAAGTGGGATTTTAGTAGTTTAAGGCCTGGTTTCACAGACAGGGCTTAGACTAAACCAGGATTAGGCCATAGCTCAATTAAGACATTTAAGTTATTTTTTTAAATGTGCCTTATCAACTAAATGCGCCCCAGAGACAGATCCCCTGTGAAGACAACCATTGGCACAAGACCACCGGAAACAGACCCCTGCACCTGTGTTGCAGCCTGGAATTAAACCACACCATGCTCGTTTCGTCAGTCCAGGGGAGAACTGTCCCCCCGACTGAGCCTGGTCTCTCCCAAGGTTTTTTCTCCATTTCTGTCACCGATGTAGTTTTGGTTCCTTGCCACTGTTGCCTTTGGCTTGCTTAGTTGGGGACGCTTGACTGATTGCACAGACACTATTGGAAGAGAGCTGAACTGGGTGAGGACATCACTGAATCAACAATGAACTGACTTTAGCTGGACAAATGACTCAGTTTGTTAATGATGCAAGAAAACAATAACAATGTTCCTGTTTAACACTGTAAAGCTGCTTTGACACAGCCAGTATTGTATAAAGCGCTTTATAAATAAAGGTGACTTGACTTAGAAAAAACATTACTGGTGTGCATCTTGAGACAAAACAACGGCACTGATGTATATTTTAAGATCAGTCAGTGCAAGTTTCTTTCAGTTGAAACAGCTCAGACTTACATTTTAGTCTGGGACTAGGCTTAAGCCTTGTCTGTGAAACCGGGGGTATGAGTTACAACAGAGAGTAAGATCTATAGCGAAACTGATCTGAACTTAACAGATCCTGATCAATATGCAATATGATTTTATTTAAAAATGTTCTCAGCAGTGAGAACATTATTCAAAATTTCTACTTTTGGTTTCCAGTTTCCACAGTAAAAGGCTTTAGAAAAATTTACAATTTTCTCTTTTTTTTTTTTTATTCCATTTTTGTGTGAATTATTCATTTTATAAAATGGTGCTGATCTATAAAACATTTATTGGCACTTGGTTTAAAATGAAAACTCTAGTGTTTCTACACTGTGGCTTGAGTACTCAAAAAATACAATATAGCATTTAATTTTTTTTCAGTTGATTATACGTTATTATACGACACTGTGATTGCGGCGAGTTTCCTTGCAATCCTTTAACAGGAATTTACGGAATTTACACCAACACCACAATTTGCCAGCAACTACTAATAGAGAGATTTGATTCTTCCAGGCTTCTGCGGCTTCTGCAGAGATAAGAGAAAGACAGCTCTCTCGTCTAGACTCAGCACCAGTCATTTTCCACAGTCTGACCTCTGAGGCCTCCGACTCATTATTGGGATGGCCAGGTATCATGTCCTTCACAGCAGTACTGTAATCAGTAAATCAGTAATCAGCCCCTCTGCACGGAGGATTATAGGACTGGAATAGAAGCTTTGCTGCTGGACTGACTCTGCCTAAATTCTATCACAGAAACAGCAAGTGAGCAAACAGTTTGCTTAAATCCTGTCTGTTTATTGATTAATAAATGCTCTTAATTTTGTGCAAACTGAAGTTACATGTAAATAGAAACAGAATGACGTATGAATGAATTTACATTATATATTTTGTAATCTCCTGTGGTAATGTGCAATAAAGCCAGGTGTTCACAGTGTTGTTCTTTAGAGACAAAGCGTGAACAGGTCTGCAGAATATATACTAATTATGAACCTAGGACAGATGTTTTCAAGCTAATCAGAGGCAAAGAATCTTTCAGCTAAGATCTAAAAGAAACAACAGATGTACAAGCTCTTTGGAAATGTGCAGTTTGACAGATGTTTAGACTGGTGGTTCTCAATTGATTTTGCTGCAGAACCCAGATTGTAGACCCTAAGTACCAAAATTGTTTATTGTGG
>NW_015537952.1:213890-220791 GCF_001515605.1 Sinocyclocheilus anshuiensis
AAAAAAAAAAAAGTCCGCAGTCTAGACAAACTTCACTTAACCTACTCAGCTGCATTTTGTAAGTACTTTGGACAACTTAGCAACATGATATATATTGCCACAAGATTTTATAATGACAGCAGCATCGGCAATAATGGCTAGGTTTTGAAAGAAAGCTTTAGACTTGAAGGAAACAAAAGCGACTGTTCATTTGTTCTTCATACCTTTGGGTTGATCACTAAGTAGGTTACAGCTCCATGCTCTTTTAGATAAGGATCACGTTCCTGGCCATCTCCATCTTCAACCTTATATGCCCCATTCAAGTGCTCAAGAGTCACTGAGGTGATGTGGACTCGGCTATTCATCAAGAACTTGCAATTACTATCGTTTTTCTCAAAAGATTCTTAACAATTTCACATCTTCTACAAACTGAAAATGATTATGAATAGCTGTAATAAAAAAATTAAGCATACAATTAAATAAAAACCCCACAATCGCTTACCCAGGTACACCACCTGCTTCCATGTGATTGGCTAAAGTTACATCATGTGACCAGACATCATATTGCCATTTCTGGAGGCCAATCACACCACAGAGAACGTTTCCAGAGTGAACACCCACTCGCATGTTAATATCCACTACTGTGGCGTCTCGCACTTTCCTATAAAGAAAAGGAAGGAAATAACAACACATCCCATCACACATCAGAGCATCGATTTAACCTTATACCATAACACGATTAGAAACACATTTAGACGAGACATGGCTTTGACCTTTTAAAAGGCTTGACCTTTTGAATGTTGTTTTTGTCACTCCAATTCACAAGTTGCAAGAGATGCATCAGTGAGCATGGTGACCATGATCCTGATAAAAATTAATAATTTACTCATCCTGTTGCTCTAAACCCATGACTTTCTTTCTTCCTTAGAGCATAAAATAAGACACTTAACACAATGTCATAGCTGCTCTTTTCCATACAACGTATTTGAGCAGGATTTCGAGTTCCAAAAAAGCACGATAAAAGTAGCACCATAGCACAACAAAAGTAGGCCCTGTGTTTCTTATGCTATATTATGACTTCTGATGCCATACAATTGCATCATGTGGGGACAAAATTTACATTTACTCATATCTCTAATCTTTCTTTAGCACATTCTAAACTGCAGTTTTGTGATCAGTCACAAGTGATTTGTAAGTGGGATTTTAGTAGTTTAAGGCCTGGTTTCACAGACAGGGCTTAGACTAAACCAGGATTAGGCCATAGCTCAATTAAGACATTTAAGTTATTTTTTTAAATGTGCCTTATCAACTAAATGCGCCCCAGAGACAGATCCCCTGTGAAGACAACCATTGGCACAAGACCACCGGAAACAGACCCCTGCACCTGTGTTGCAGCCTGGAATTAAACCACACCATGCTCGTTTCGTCAGTCCAGGGGAGAACTGTCCCCCCGACTGAGCCTGGTCTCTCCCAAGGTTTTTTCTCCATTTCTGTCACCGATGTAGTTTTGGTTCCTTGCCACTGTTGCCTTTGGCTTGCTTAGTTGGGGACGCTTGACTGATTGCACAGACACTATTGGAAGAGAGCTGAACTGGGTGAGGACATCACTGAATCAACAATGAACTGACTTTAGCTGGACAAATGACTCAGTTTGTTAATGATGCAAGAAAACAATAACAATGTTCCTGTTTAACACTGTAAAGCTGCTTTGACACAGCCAGTATTGTATAAAGCGCTTTATAAATAAAGGTGACTTGACTTAGAAAAAACATTACTGGTGTGCATCTTGAGACAAAACAACGGCACTGATGTATATTTTAAGATCAGTCAGTGCAAGTTTCTTTCAGTTGAAACAGCTCAGACTTACATTTTAGTCTGGGACTAGGCTTAAGCCTTGTCTGTGAAACCGGGGGTATGAGTTACAACAGAGAGTAAGATCTATAGCGAAACTGATCTGAACTTAACAGATCCTGATCAATATGATTTTGTAATTTATTTAAAAATGTTCTCAGCAGTGAGAACATTATTCAAAATTTCTACTTTTGGTTTCCACAGAAGAAAATAAAAGGCTTTAGAAAAATTTACAATTTTCTCTTTTTTTTTTTTTTGTAAATTATTCCTTATAAAATTGGTGCTAATCAGTAAAATATTTGTTGGCACTTGGTTTAAAATGAAAACTCTAGTGTTTCTACACTGTGGCTTGAGTACTCAAAAAATACAATATAGCATTTAATTTTTTTTCAGTTGATTATACGTTATTATACGACACTGTGATTGCGGCGAGTTTCCTTGCAATCCTTTAACAGGAATTTACAGCATATTTTCCAACACCACAATTTGCCAGCAACTACTAATAGAGAGATTTGATTCTTCCAGGCTTCTGCAGAACAGGTAGAGATAAGAGAAAGACAGCTCTCTCGTCTAGACTCAGCACCAGTCATTTTCCACAGTCTGACCTCTGAGGCCTCCGACTCATTATTGGGATGGCCAGGTATCATGTCCTTCACAGCAGTACTGTAATCAGTAAATCAGTAATCAGCCCCTCTGCACGGAGGATTATAGGACTGGAATAGAAGCTTTGCTGCTGGACTGACTCTGCCTAAATTCTATCACAGAAACAGCAAGTGAGCAAACAGTTTGCTTAAATCCTGTCTGTTTATTGATTAATAAATGCTCTTAATTTTGTGCAAACTGAAGTTACATGTAAATAGAAACAGAATGACGTATGAATGAATTTACATTATATATTTTGTAATCTCCTGTGGTAATGTGCAATAAAGCCAGGTGTTCACAGTGTTGTTCTTTAGAGACAAAGCGTGAACAGGTTTGCAGAATGTATAATAATTATGATTAGTAGTATTAGTATAAATTAGTATTAAAAACACCAGCTGAGAATCACTGATAGCAGACATGTGGGGCTGAACTTACTTAATAGCTTCGCACATGTCAAGACCCATCTTCACACAGTTTTTAGCATGATTTGGCAAGGACTCTGGGAGGCCAGATACACAGTAATAACAGTCCCCTAAAATTTTTATTCGCATACATTCATTTTCCTGAAACACACAGAAACAATCAAGGACGTCAACAGCCAGAAAACTTTTTGATAAGAGTGAAATTATCTGCAACATTTGGTTTGAGTTTTACAAAGTAATATATTTTCCAGACCAGAAGGAAATGGTAGCTTTATATCAATAAAGTACATTTCAGTCACTGGACTCGGAGATTCAGCTTACCTTGGCAATCTGATCAAATTTGCCAAATAGCTCATTCAACATATGGACCAACTCTCCAGGTGAGCAATCACTGGCCAAGCGGGTAAATCCAACAATATCAGCATACAAAATACTGTAAGAGAACATACATTTTGGTGACTCAGGACTGGAAAAAAAACATTTATTTAGATTAACTTTTTTATGCATCTTACACTGTTTAATTGCTTCAGGATTATTTTATTTCCCATACAACAGAACAACATAATAATGCTATTAGCAAAGTTCCCCTCAGACCATGACAGAATGAACCACAGCAAGAACCTTTTCATATCAGTTCATTACAGACATAGAAAAGATTTCCTGCTAATGCTGCTGTCTCACAGGGAATGAAAGCTTAAGTAACAAGCAAGAATTTTGGCACTCCAAAATATTATGTTAAATAAGAAAGTCATTTAAAAACTGTGAGACATTGGAACTTGATGGATATGTTACTTCAATTAAAGTTTTAGTCTGCCATTTAAAAAAAAAAAAAAAACGCAGGTGGGGCAACTAGTGTAGTCACAAACAGTCCAAAAGGGAGGGATACAACTCGCCTGCTCATTGTTCTGCACAGGAAAACGGCAAGAATCAAAAGAGCTCAAACCAAAATGTCACCCCAGTGGTGGAAATGATTATTTTCTTGTTTATATTATCAACACACCTGACATTGGTGTGACGTTGTACATATAAATTATGGAAGTTGTTGGTGTTTTCCACCTGACCAAACTTCGGCCCCTGTAGTCTCTGTATGATTTCAGCTTTCATCACTCGGGCAATGTGAGCAGGAAGCAGAGACAGCAACAGACGTTCCTGTAGCAAAAACACACCACAACAGGGAATGAGATAATTATATCTCACATACACACTTGTTTGGCTTGTCTCTTTGATATGTGCAGCAGAGATTTGAGTCTGATATAAAAGCTTATGTTACCTAAAAGAACTGCAGACACAGTCTTCTGAACAAATAAAGTGTAAAGAAATAAGTGAAGAAACACATCAACTGCATCATTTACAGTATGATCTGTTCCAAAACCTGGCGAACTTCATGTAAAAGCATCTTACAGGCATGTTACCAATGTAATGGTTATTTTAAAGGTTATGTAATTTCATCATGGCCCCTGTTAAGAATTTTCTAGTCAATAGATTTAGTTAAAAATCAATCAATCAATCAATCAATCAATCAATCAATCAATCAATCAATCAGTCAATCTTTAGGTCTTTAGCAGATCTTAAAAACAGAACTTAATGAGTAGTAATCAGCATGCACAGAGGTCAAAAGAAACAACATTTCGTATTCCTGGAATGAACAGGATTTATAATGGGCGCAGGGAGAGCAGGGCTAGTTGTACTGTAGTGCACTTCAGAACCCCTCGTAGTCCTTCTTGTCTTTCTTCCCTTCAGCTTCAAATCCATCGGTCCCGTCGCTGTTGTCACGTCGCCTCTTGCGGTTATTCCGTACGTTGAAGCGCGAGTTCATCTGGGGCAAGGGGTCCATACCCAGAACCTTGTGAATCTGACGGAACGCCAGCAGCCTCAAGGCAAACTGTGGAGAAAGTGGCCGGTCAATACATAAATTGAAAATACGCTCGATTAACAGGAGGCCATAAAAACAGCATGCATAATTACACAATTATCGAAAAGAGTTTGAAAATTTTAAATACAGTCACTGCAAGACATTAAGTCACATTAACACATTCTTAAAGCAGTTACTGTGTCCATTACCTGAGCGCTTGATGTAATGTCCTCTCTCTGCTGCTCTTCCATGGTAGCCAGTGTATCTGTTGGATTCTTCTCACAGGGGTCTATCAATCCTGGAGCACCTGCATTGCACAGAAATGCACAAAAGCCAGGGAGTGTTAAATTGAGCATCTAGATTCCCAAGATGATAGTAAATTAAAAGAACTCTTAGTAATTCACACCAGTATAAAAGCTAGATTACTAATGTACATGACTACATGCCTACACAGACCTAAGAATCAATGCAATTTCCATAAAACGTGTCTTAAGACATTATCAGAGTGCTGCATCTTACCAGACAGCAGAATGCCTGAGGAAATACATTCAAAGCCTCTTCGAAGAGCATCTCCGGGGCTCATTGGTCCAGAGGCACTGCTGATGGCCTTCTCCACCAGCAGCTCCATAGCCTTAAATTAAACAGTAACTTAATTTACCATAATAAATGGCATTTTGAGCAGTTTCCTCATAAGATCAAAAGTGAAGGATGATGAAATTGATTAAACAGGACTGAAAGTGATTTTGCTTTAAAACCTTTATAGCAACAGTGTTAAGGAAGCCATGTTAAATTAAATGTGATTGAGCTACACCAGGGACAATATAAAAAATAAATTAAATAGGGGAGGGGGAAAAAATTCCTTAAAATAACAAACTCAACTGTAGGAAAGGCCTCATGTTATCAAGATGGCTGCTAAGTGGAAAAGAACATAAGTGCACTAAAACACTAAATCAATCCATGAAAAAACTCGCTTGGTAATAATTTACTCATGTCAACAAGCAGGTCTATGTATTGTGTTAATGCCAGCTAATGGGACTTATACTCTGTTATAAAAGCTACGCCATTTAAAAAAAAAAAAAAAACGCAGGTGGGGCAACTAGTGTAGTCACAAACAGTCCAAAAGGGAGGGATACAACTCGCCTGCTCATTGTTCTGCACAGGAAAACGGCAAGAATCAAAAGAGCTCAAACCAAAATGTCACCCCAGTGGTGGAAATGATTATTTTCTTGTTTATATTATCAACACACCTGACATTGGTGTGACGTTGTACATATAAATTATGGAAGTTGTTGGTGTTTTCCACCTGACCAAACTTCGGCCCCTGTAGTCTCTGTATGATTTCAGCTTTCATCACTCGGGCAATGTGAGCAGGAAGCAGAGACAGCAACAGACGTTCCTGTAGCAAAAACACACCACAACAGGGAATGAGATAATTATATCTCACATACACACTTGTTTGGCTTGTCTCTTTGATATGTGCAGCAGAGATTTGAGTCTGATATAAAAGCTTATGTTACCTAAAAGAACTGCAGACACAGTCTTCTGAACAAATAAAGTGTAAAGAAATAAGTGAAGAAACACATCAACTGCATCATTTACAGTATGATCTGTTCCAAAACCTGGCGAACTTCATGTAAAAGCATCTTACAGGCATGTTACCAATGTAATGGTTATTTTAAAGGTTATGTAATTTCATCATGGCCCCTGTTAAGAATTTTCTAGTCAATAGATTTAGTTAAAAATCAATCAATCAATCAATCAATCAATCAATCAATCAATCAATCAATCAGTCAATCTGCCAGCCAATAGTGAGGTTTCATGACAATTATGATTCCGCCATAGAGGTCAGCTACCTACACTGTAGTAAAAAAAAAAAAAAAATTACTTAAAGAGCTATTTTTACCTGATTTAACACATACAAATTATTGTCTTCAAAAAATGTTATTATCAAAATTATTATAGTTTTGATTGACCATTTTTAGGTTGCAGTTTTCATTGGTTTTATAACTTTTGGAACTGATGTTTGTCTGAAAATACAACAGTATCTAATAAATGGGAAACTATATAACTTTTATAATGTTGCATTAATGAATATTAAGCAAGACCAAATCTTCAGGTGGTTAATCCACATTTAAGCATCACAGAAAATTCCTGC
>NW_015537952.1:220801-224436 GCF_001515605.1 Sinocyclocheilus anshuiensis
AAGCAAATTAAACCTTAGCTCACATTTTTCACAGGAGGACAATCCATGAGTCAAAGTCTTTAGTAATGTGGTATTCTTCTGGGATTGATATAATTGGGTTACAGTGGACTTTTTTTTGAAAAGGTAAAATTAAGATTACCACATTCAATTTTAGATTTTATAAGATTTACCCACTAGACACAAAGTGTGAATGAGTTTAATTAGATCTAACAGGGACGGTCTGGAGGGTCATTATGAAAGCTTATGATAGCTTGACTGTTTGCTACACGCAAGAGAAGGTTAATTGCCCAGTAAGGTCTGGTACATTTCCCCTGATCAACCATAATGAACTTATAAAAATCATTTTAAAATCCTGATAATTTTATTAGCACCTACATAAAAGCCACATACATTAATTTATGCTGTGACAAATGCATCATTATCCTCTTTTCACTATTTAATGCTATACGATGAATCTAGGATCTACTGCAATAACAACAACAGCAGAAAACTGTGCAATGTTGCAGTGGTAGCTGAGACCACTGAGCTGTGGAAAGCACAATTCATCAACTGCAGCCTGAGAGGATATCCTTAAGAGGTTAATCCAGAGGAGAGTAGAGAGGCAATGTTTGACCTCTCGCAGAGCATATAGTCTGATGGAAGACAGCCAATACACCAGCAGCAGCCTTCAGACTTCACAGAGACAGCAGTAGGCTTCAGTCACACCATCTGCCTTTGTGGCCCTGTCTAAACTGGGAGCTGAGAACCAGCATCACCGAAGCGTCCTGGTTTCCACTCATTAGCAATTGGGCCAAGAATAGTACACTGTAAAGGTTTGCAGTATCTCAAAAGGGATGCAAGAACTTAATGTCAAACGTATGGAAAAGTAATTATGGCTGAGAGTCTAGGCAACAAATCTAATTCAATAACTGTGTCCTTAATAGGCATAATATGATAAAATAACAACTTATAAAAGCTATGTAAATCTGTTTTTTTTTGTTCAAACCAGTAGCAACTATTACAATTGACATGCAGCAGAGCATTTTGCTGAGTACTCTGGAAATTAAATTGCCTATAATGCACTAGCCTGTCATTGGTAGTCACTGCATAGTTGCATAAAGTTCAAATTTTTGTGCATCACCAGTGGCCGCTGTGATGCCACAAACCAGTGACTGAAAATGCAGGATTTCAAGTCGCTTTGTTACTGCAAATCGCTGTCAGTGTCTGCAGTTCTATCTCAAATCTAACATTTGTGGCATACATAACATTACAATACACTTGCGACATAGACATGACAAAACGTACTTGGTTACTAACGTAACCTCGGTTCCCTGAGATACAGGAACGAGTACTGCCTCTTGCTAAAGATGCTATGGGATAAAGCCTTTTTTCTCCTGAACTGAAGCCTTTTTCAATCACGCAGTGAAACTGCACGGCCATTGGTTCGTGCAGTGTATTAAAAACGAACCAATGGCCGGGGCAATCTGGCTATATAAGCGGGCGTTTGCCACAGGATTCTCAGGATACTTCGACTGAAGCAACGACTGAGTCATGCAGCTGCATAGCACGGCTAGCAACGCAGTACTCGTTCCCGTATCTCAGGGAACCGAGGTTACGTTAGTAACCATGTACGTTCCCTGTCGATACTTCTCTCGTACTGCGTCTTGCTAAAGACGCTATGGGAACACAGTACAATCACGCCGTGCTATGGTAGAGGAATGACTGTATATTATATTCTCCATAAGCAAGTAATACCCATAGGGAAGTTAAACAATAACTCCTAGGCTATAGCGGGCTGAACTCCCCGAGGTCACGCCCGGCCTGGGTAATCGTTCCAGAGTACTCATACAACTTCGGCACCCCAGGGGCCAAGAGCCGACAGGTAAACTAAACCAAAGAGCTTGAGCGTGTTGCGGTCAAGGACTCTCTGTCAGACTTGTTTGCATAATGCAGTGAGTCTCTCTTCAAGCAGAAAGGACCCTGGCCTGTAAGGCCGGGACTTCCAGGTTATAAAACCTAGCAAATGTGGACGGCAAGGCCCAGCCGGCCGCCTCACAAATCTCCGCAATGGACACATCGCTAGACCACGCCCAAGACGAGGCGATGCCTCTGGTGGAATGGGCCCGTACTCCGATGGGACATTGTAGGCCCAAGGAAGAGTACGCTAGCGTGATAGCGTCTATTATCCACCTAGAAAGTCTTTGCTTCATAACCGGATGCCCTTTGGTGCGGTTACGGAAGCTAACAAAGAGTTGTTCCGACCGTCTGAATCAGATTCAGAATCAGAATGAGCTTTATTGCCAGGTATGTTTACACATACGAGGAATTTGTTTTTGTGACAGAAGCTTCCACAGTGTAACAGAATGACAGTGACAGAACAAAAAACACAGATAATAAAAAATAAAAATAAATTAAAAATAGAACAAGTAAATAAGGAATAAAAATATATGAATTGACAACTGTATGTGCAGGTATATTACAATAGACAGTTTTGTATGTATAGGTATATTATGTGCAAATTGGTGGAGCGTTTGAAGCATGAAGGGACTTCGCACAGCTCCAGTGATCTGTTGAAGATCTGTGTGAAGATGGGGCGGCAGCAGGTTTTTCTTTTTCAAACCTGCCGTAGAACTCGTTCAGATCGTCTGCCAGGTGTTGATTCTCCACAGTGCTGGGGGATGGTGTCTTGTAATTGGTGATTTCTTTTAGACTTTTCCACACTGATGCTGGGTCACTGGAAGAGAATTGAATCCTTATTTTTTTCAGAATAATTCCTCTTTGCCACTCTGATCTCCTTTTCCAGTGTGTATTTAGCCTGTTTATACAAGACATTATCCCACTTCCTGTGAGCATCTTCTTTGGCCTGACGAAGCTGTCTGAGTTTTGCAGTGAACCATGGTTTGTCATTGTTGTAGGTTAAAACAGTCTCTGGTCCAGATCGGTGGCAGCAGCTTCAAAAACACTCCAATCAGTGAGGTCAAAACAAGCTTGAAGCTTGTGCTCTGCTTCATTAGTCCATCTTTTTACAGTCCTTAATACAGGTTTAGCTGATTTCAGTTTCTGCCTGTAGGTCGGTATAAGATGAACCAAACAGTGATCAGAGAGCCCCAAAGCTGCCCGTGGAACAGAGTGACATGCATTTTTTATTGTGGTGTAACAGTGATCCAATATATTACTGTCTCTGGTGGGACATGTGATGTGCTGTCTGTATTTTGGCAGTTCACGGGAAAGATTTGCTTTATTAAAGTCCCCGAGAATGATTAAAACAGAGTCCGGGTGTTGTTGTTCTGTGTGTTCTGTGTCATCAGCGAGTTTCTGTAAAGCGGTGCTCACGTGTGCTTGCGGAGGAATGTACACACTTACCACACTTACGGAGCAAAACTCCCGCGGCGAATAGAACGGCTTGCAGTTAATGAAGAGCACTTCTAGATCTGAACAGCACATCTTCTTTAACACAGTTACATCTGTACACCACCTCTCATTGATGTAAAACATGTCCCGCCGCCGCGCGATTTCCCCGTTGATTCTGCGTCGCGATCTGCTCTGAACAGCTGAAAGCACGGCAGACTCAACGCGCTGTCCGGAATGGCGTCTTTCAGCCAGGTTTCCGTGAAACACAGAGCAGCAGAGTTTGAAAAATCCTTATTTGTCCGGGA